>NC_140619.1:7181307-7481307 GCF_057382275.1 Copadichromis virginalis | reverse complement strand
AACATCCACTTGCAACTAACCATCAGCTACAAAGTGATCCAATTTTATGTGGGTGCCCTTTAAATGTATAGTACAGAGGGTAGAGAAGGAAAAGCTCATGTCAACGTGTCAGCTCAAGTATGAAAAAAAGCTAAATTAAGCTTTTTTGCTGAGGATGTGTGGACTAAGTTCACAAGTTGTGTTTTTATGCATCTACAGTATTGCATTCTGCTATAATAAAGTTGGTTTGTGGATAATACAGTAGGGAAACAAAAATAGTATATTGACAGTTAAAAGGCTGAGAGTATTATACTTTGCTCTTTTTCTTTACAGCAACAGGCTGTCTTATAGATTAGTTTAGGGATACTGTAAGTTAATAGTTTTGCAATGCTTGCAAATCTCTTTGCAATTTTATTGTAATTTAATCAAGAAATTCTTGAAAGTGCAGGACTAATTAACTAAGAATTTCTTTTGCTGTTAGGTCAGTGGACTTATGGAACAATCTGTATTGTCAACAAAAAATCAAAATGCTTACAACTCATGAAAGCCTTTTGATTATAAAAAGACAGACTGTTAGGGACACAATAAGGGCAAAAATAAGTTTTAAAAAAAATGTTATTATTAATGATATTGGGGGAAAAAAGTTGAAATTTAGCAAAGAAAAGTTGAATTTTGATCTAGAGACTTTATTGTTATTGCTAATTTAGAGAATCAAGTCATAAAAAGTCATAAAAATGTCAAAATAGTATGTCAAATTTAATTTCAAAATTGTGATATAAGATTTATTTAATTTTTTGATAATTCTCAAAAAGAACAACAAACAGAAAAGGATCCTTCTAATATTTTTTTCCTTAATGTGGTCCTAATGCTCGGCTGTACAAGACCATTATCAGTAATCGCTTTTACTGGCTGTGAGCCTGCGCCTTGTTTTGTGTCTGTTCCATTAACTTTTCCGTTCTCAGACATATTGTTGTTACTGAAATATTTACTGGGGGTTGCCATTGTGCTCTAAATGATATACAGTTCATGAATACAGGTAAAAATAAATATTTGCAGTTTAATAAACATGTGATTTAGGTAGTAGTTAATGTGTGTAATTGTATTTATTTGATTTAGTATATCCACTAAAATGGATCAAGTCAAAGCAGAGATAGACATTGGGAACATCAGGCTCGTTTGGTAGATTTCAACTGTCACATGTTTTTATTTAGCAGCAGTAGGGGTGATTCTGTGGAAGCAATCTAAGTTTAGAAACAAACTGTGTCACCAGGCACGGACCAAATCACTTAACATTTATCATTTGGATTACAGTCTCATTTATCCTCAGCCTCTGAGACCACAAATGGAGATTCCTAAATTATACCAGAACCAAGGAACCTCCTGAAAGTTATGACGGTCATTGAGAAAGCAGGTTAAATCCAAGATAGAGGGCCAACCTTAAATACAAAGCAGCAGGAGATGGAAGAGTTGGCTTTCAAAGGGAGATATATGGCCAGTACAAGGCCAGGATCAGTTGCTTTGGGAACTTAAAACCTCGGATGACAGTGAGAGCCATTTATAATATTAAGATGAATAGTCTCATCCTGGCACCAGCCAGAGTGGTTGGAGTGTGTCTCATTTGATGCAAATGAACCAAATCGCTGTGTGTTTAGGGGCTATTTAAAAGCAAATCACAGGTTTAAAGTAAGGGGGCTGAAGAATACGTCAGAGAAAAGAAAGGAAGGCATAACCTAAGTTGAGTTTGATGTCCAGTCTTATCAGTGTTTCTTGGTAGTTATCCATGTTGTTGATTTTAGCTTACAGGCTTAATCCTTTACTATTGAAGAGGTATGACAGTGTCTGCCTCACCTCATTTTAGGAGTATACCACTGTGGCAGGTAAAACCTCCCAAATCAATAGCACATATGGTCCACATTACAGTGGGAAAGGCCTCCAAAAAACCTTTTTCTCTCAGAGTGGCTCACAACGATGACAGACGTGTTCTGATTCCACATATGTTGAAATGTAGAAAGCGTTACATGGCCTCTTTGATACAGGATGATTTATAGGGCCTTGACACAGTTGCAAATGTCTTTGGAGAGGGCACGAGGAGGCCTGCTCTGCAAGTGGATAGTGTCGATCAAATCACATTCGAGACTAGAAAAAAATGGTTTGCAGTTCCATTAAAAGTTGTTTTTTGTCTCTTGTTAGTTCACTGTCATCAAATGCAGAGTTCTTCCCTTTTTAGATTAAAAAAATTAGGAGGAAAGAGAGCCTATAACACAGCCACCTTATGGATATTCAATGCCTTCAAACTGACAATGCCATCTGGAGGAAATAAGGATTTTAATTGAACTTCTCTCAGTATTCTTGTTGTGCACAGATTTCATGCTCCAATTAGAGAGGGTTGAGGCAGATACAGTCAGAGGAAAAAGAAACCCAGCAGACAAAGCTCAGTGAAATCTGCCCAGTATGCATCAACAGCCCAGCCAAAGTGCTCTGCATTACAAAATGAGGTTGGCTGGGGTCACTGTCTTGTGAGGTATAATTATATCGTAAAACTAAGCCTTCTTGCTTCAACATAATGGTAGATAAACAGAGTCTGATTTGTGACACTTCTCAAGTTCGAATCCCAACTGATGCAGCTAACTCAATTAGCAAATGGGGGATCAGGCAGCCCCTTAATACAATCCGTATTAAGGGGCTGCCTGATCCCCCATTTGCTAATTGAGTTAGCTGCATCGGTGGGGATGAGCGAACGTGTTCCCAAAAATTAATTACCTATCAAATTTCTTGTGGTCATCAAAGTACCCTAGGCTAATGGCACAGCTAAATCCACATTCAACAAAGCACTCGTGTTCCATTAGAAATGTCAGTCATTTGCTTGACAGAGTAGTACAGTAATCTTTGCTGTTGACTCACGCCCTTCAAAAAGGCCCTAGCATGCAA
Organism: Copadichromis virginalis; assembly: GCF_057382275.1. Taxonomy (NCBI): domain Eukaryota; kingdom Metazoa; phylum Chordata; class Actinopteri; order Cichliformes; family Cichlidae; genus Copadichromis; species Copadichromis virginalis. The sequence goes on along the minus strand of NC_140619.1, from coordinate 7,478,400 downwards.
ATTAGGTCTTTAGCTTTGTCTTTGGGAAGCAATAATTTGGTTTAGAAGGCATACATAAATATTTGAGTGCAAACTCTTGGTCATTCAGAACACCTTCAAACAAAACAGGAGGGCAATTAATTATGTACAGTTAGACCTGACAAGCCGCCAACTCCCAGAAGGACATAAGTGACAGCATGCAAGCAGAAGCTTAATGTCATTTTGCATCTCCATTACGCTGTGCTTTATTTAATAATACCTCAAACTTGTGCACCACTGACAATCAGCTGCATTGAAGTTATTGCATGCCACACCCACTGATTACTTTACTGGCTTTATTTGACATGTTGTTCAAAAGTCAGCAAAGAGGTTTTACAAGGTTAAATGTACTGCTAAACAGAAGTTTCCTTTATTAGCTGGTAGCCACATTTAAATGATTGTTTTTAACTCTTGTTGCTAAGTGTCTCCTTCTAAAGAAATGTGAAATCTGCATTATCTACCTGTAATTAACATATAATTAACATAAAACATGTGATTATAAGTCCTAAAACCCTCATACTGTTAGCATCTCTTTAGTGTGCCATCTGTGACTTCAGCACTCCAAACGTTACAGTGTGATCCACTGCAAAAATTCTAATCAAAAATGAAATTATTTATATAGCACACATGCTCTGGAAACAGTGGATTTAAGAAAACAGTCAGCAGAAAAGGGTGTGGGTGTGGGGATAAGCAGTTATTTTCTTTTTATATCTTTACAGATCCATTGCCAAGACGATGACGAGTTCACAGTGCAAATGTCCTACTTAAAAAATCCAAATATATGGATCATTCTCACGTGAGAAGAGATGCTGTAGTTTAAAAAAGCAAAACAAAAACATCAATGCTCTTTGAAAGAACCTGCTTTCTTATCACACTATTTAAATTATTATACCTTTATGTAACAATTGCTGTTTAAGTTACAGCTCCAGTCTGAGGAGAAAAAGGCTAAAGGTCACATACAACTGCTTTTCAGTCAAGGGTGCAGTACACAGGTATGGTATGGCAATCGTGTGATAGTAACATGAGCCTTAAGACTAAATTTGCCATGAAGGCTGAAGAATGTGAGTCCGGGCACTGCACTGCGCTGAACTGAGTTTTCAATCAGCGGGTGCATTCATGGATCCCATCAGAGTCCAGCTGATGGATAAAATCATGATAAAGGCATTTTTTTAATAGTCTCCAATTATTACCGGTTCATTGTGATCTCAACATTCATTTCTTTAACTAACAAAAACTGTTTAGTTTTTGAACTTTTTGCATTTTCTCATCTACTGTAGCAACTTGCAGTTAATTCATTTAACATACAAAAACATACAAATCCATAAAAATGGAGGATTACACAAAGATAATACCATGTATATGTAATATAACAGTTAAACATAAGAAAACTGAAGCAAATTCACCGGGATAGAGATCATAGAACAGTAAGAACATTTAACCCTCATACAAGTCACAGTTTACTGTAACCTTCTTTTAATGGATCTCTAAACTCGACTGGCCTTTGAGCCACAAGCACTTTGGTCAACATCGGAATTCATATCAACATCAGACAAGTGAAGGGGACAAAACTAAAGCCTAGAGCTGTGAACACAATACAGTGCTCACGCTGGCAGGTTGTTTGTTTACATGTGGCCTGAGATAATTAGCTCAGAAGTAATGACTCCTCTCTGATGACAGCCGCTGAAACCTGATCCCCCTGTGCGACATGCTCTCCCCGTCACTCTCCCCTGCCCAACAACTGCAGTGGGGTTATTTTTTGCCTTGGCTGCTAGCTCTGCTAGCCTGGCGCCAGCTCCTGGGATCCAGTGAGCTAAGGGGGTTGACAGGGCCACCGCTGCCATTCGCCCCTTAACCTCCCATGCTTTGCCAATGCCAAACAGCACCCGGAATCCAACATGGAAATCACTATCATTGCATTCCCCGTGCACAAAAATGAATGACTGTTGTGCGAATTCCCCAACATTTATGGTTTCAGTGAACAAAGCAAAGAGCTTTATGAGATGTACACACATTTCAGACAATTTTTTGGATGGTGATATGACTTATTTCTGTCTTATTTGTCAGAAACTATATTTATATTATTTTAGTATATTTTTGCCTATGATTTACAGTCCCTTTATTTGTCTTCTCAGTGCTGCACAGTGTTTAATGCACATCTCTGTGTTCTATTTGTAGACTATAAAAGATGGAAAATATGATATCAGCTATCTACCATCTTGGGGTGGCTGTAGCTCAGGAGAGAGAGCAGGTAATCTACTGATTGGAAGGTCCCTGGCTCCTCCAGTCTGCATGCCAAGTATCCTTGGACAAGATACTAACCCCAAGTCTCCGGTGGAGAGTATGACTGGAGCTAGGAAGCATTAAAAAAAGCTTAGAAGAAAGTGCATGTGCTAATGTGGCATGTTGTATAGAGTGCTTTGAGTACACTGGGAGAGTAGAAAAGCACTTTAGAAGAATAAGTCAATTTGGTGTTTTGAACCTGGATGTGATGAGCAAGGGCTGCGTGTAGCTCTGAAACTGATGACACCTCACGCTCAATGAAAAACAACTTGCGATGAACAAATCATTAACTAGTGACCATACTCTGGATAATCAGCCTTTTTAACCCTAATAAATCCCATAATTGATAGTTGTTTTTATTAAATATCACCTGAAACTCACATAAAAAAAAACCTATGAGATCCTATGAGATCAGCAGAATCTGATGACAATAAATGTAAAGACAACAAAGAAAACTTTAGCATGCATGACAGAAAAGAACGCAGTTAGTGGTAGTATTTTGTTTGTTTTACAGTGCTTACAGGACTGTTAAGAAACATTGTCAAAAAAAAAACAGTTGTAGAAAACAGTAAAACTCAGATAAGACAAAATATGCCACAAAATCCCAATTGATAACAAATATTATTGACAATTATTGACATCAGTGTGTTCAATACAATACATTTCATTCTCAAAATCACAAACTTAACCATATAATATATCACCAATATATCACCAATCCTAAGCAGTAAAGTACATAACTAAAACAATGAAACTTTAGAGTGCCCCAAAACATAGAAAACACAAGTTTTTTTAGCCTCTTAGTCAGGTTGCAGGTTGAAATTTCATGGCAGTTTAACTGTTCTTAATTTAAGCTTTTTGGAATGATCGCTTGTTTCAGAGCTTTTGTTGCAATGACAAAACCACATAGAAATCGCTCATATTCCAGAGGGCAGCACACTGGGACAGGGCTTAACGAAGGCCACGTGGCTTGAGCTTCCTTTAATCTAAAGCAAACAAGCACAACATGGCAGCCGTGCCACCCTGTCGTACTGCAGCTTTAGAGAAAAAACAATGATTTTCCCTGAGCAGCTTCAGAGCTTTGCTGCCAGGCAAGTGCAAAGGCTCCACAATCCACTGCACTTGTAGAGGGTGAGGAACCTGGCCAGCTCCAAGTCACTGAGTCAACAAGCAGGAGACACATTTAGGGACCCTGCAGTCTTCATGTTTCCTTTTCAAAACCTCTAACTGCTTAAAGCAGGGCTTCCCAACAAATTTGAAACTTTGAAACTTCCACTGTAATCTAAATTTGGAAACTGTTACACGAGGAGTTTAGATGACTCAAACAACAAGGAATGGCATTGCTCAAGCAGTTAAAAAGCAGCATGCCGCAGACATATGTCTTTCTTTTGAAGATGATCCCATGTCTCTGGTTGTCAGTTGTTTTTTGGTTCCTTGAAAATATGTTCTTCACACAAGTTAAATAGAAGGGCACAGCAACCAAAAATACATGAATCAACTTTCTAGTGTTGAAATGAAGAGGTGAAATGCAGTGCAGGTGTATTTCAGGAGCGTTTTTCAAACAATGTATAATCCACTTGAACATTAGGAAAATAGATACAGATATTTGTACCATGTGTCTCTTTAGAGTGCAACCCATGCCCTCTATCTTTAAAGTAGCTCACTGATATATTTTTATATTTCCTGTCACATGATCATATATGGGGTTCTAAATGTCTAACTTTTATTTGTGGTCACAACATGACTACAAAATAATTTATGCCAGATGATTTATGTGGTTAATCACCCCAAGTCATAATCTACTGTAGAAACTGGCACATGGCAGGGATGTTCAGCAAGTATCTCTTTTCCTCTCAAAGGTTTAGACGTTACATCCTTACTCTTGAAAGGCAGACACTAACATTTAAAAGGCCTAAAGGACTGAAGGGTTGCCACTTGTGACCTCCAAATGGTATTCATTCCTTGTCGGTCTTGTGTGTGAAACATTTCTGTTGACACCCTGCAATGTGGCGTTGATGAGTTAATCTAGCAGCTGAGTGTGTCCTTTAACTACACCCGGCCCCCTGTAGATTTTCAGAAGAAAAACACCCCTTATCTCTACGGGAGAGGGGGAAAACAAAGGTCCCGGTGGCCGTAAATTCACAGGATACCAGTGTAAGTACGACAGCGTAGCCTTCTTTGTATAAGAAGAACCTTATCATGATTCTAAATTGAAATAGTCTCTGACCCTACTCAAGGAGAATAAGCACTATAAAAATCATGTGCAGCTTTAATAATTAAAAGACATCCGCTCTGCAAGCAAGAGTACAAATGCAAGTAAAAGCTATACTAAAAATCTCATGTTTTAGATTAACAAACATGGTTTTCAAAAATTCACAATTGGAATTTCTCTGTCACTCTTGAACCACATCCCCTCAGCCTGTAGGTCCCAGTGGATTCAACAGGTCTGGGTAGCTTTACTTTAACCATTCTGGATGTGGTCCAAGGTTGCCTGAGATCAGGACAACAAAAATAGGCTTAGAGTATGCTCAGCCCTGAGTCTGAAATCCACACTAAGGCTCACTGCCTTATTGTATCTGTGGGCCGCTCTGCGGATATCGCTTACTTCTCCGAAGCATCTTGTAACCTGTGCTTATTAGACAGCCTTAATAAGGACATCTGACAGCTGAGTCAAGTTCTTCTCGAACCATACCAATGTAAGTTCTAACATAGTGTCAAGGAGGCTGCTTTGACATCATTGATTGCATGACTGAAGATCTTTCCATTGGCAGAAGTATTATCACCAAAACAGGTTTAATAATGTTGTTCTTGGTTAAAATAAGAATGTAAAATCCTAATTACAAAACAAATCAAAGCTTAAATTTAAACTGTTATTCCCACAGTCCAAATCCTGAGTCTAAACAGAGGAATATGTTGAATCTCATTATAATCCACAACACTTTTCCATTAAAACAAAGTTACATCTACATGAAGAGCCATAATTATATGAAGTTAAAGTAAAACTTGTGGGAAAGTCCAGTTCATCCTCAGCAGGGCTACTGCTCCCAAGGGAGGGAGAGGTTGCAAGCAAGCTGGATCTAAAGGTGGTAATGACCAGTGTATTCTTTCACAGTGACAGCTCCTCTGACATTTTGGAATTTATCTTTTGCAGCAGATTTTCATGGGCTTAAGACAGCAACCTGTTTTCCTTATGGTATATCTTATTTATTTGTATGGGCAGAAACAGCTGTAAACGGAGACCCAAGTGGGGGAAAAGCAGCACATTTGTTTGTGCTTTGACACATCACAGCTACAAGAATGTGCAGCATCCTCCCAAGGTCCTCTGCAACTGCCACTGTTTTTCTTTACAAGGAAATTGATTTGTTTATGTCAAGCCAAAGATGCTGTAAACTCCTGAAGCCTGCAGGGTTTCTTACTGACAGTTTGACACCTCCAAGGCAAAGGTGAATGGCAACTGTGGCGCTATCAACAGCCCTAGCTTATTAGCTCGTTGCTTTGACACTAGACCCTGAAGGCTTATTATAAGGGATGAGTAATGTGAGCCAGAATAAATCAATCCAGCGCTGTCTTATAAAATTCTGTTAAATCAGTGTGATGTCTTAAAATGCAAATTATGCACACAATGCAAGACAACTGAAAGAAAACCAGGAGAGGCAAGTGGGGAATATTAATGTTGAATCCAGGATGGCTTAATATAGAAAATAGCAACACAAAGGAACTAGGCTGACTAAACACCAATACAAACAAAACAAAAAAAGCATAAATGCACATTTTAGATAAAAAGATAAAAAGAACATTATACTTTTTATTGCGAGATTTACCACTACATTTTGTTATGAAGCATAACGTACAATTAGGTTACTTTATCGTTGCAGCTGTACTGAATGTTATAAGTGATAATTTACATTTTAAGAGTTTACTCAGTTAAAAAGTAATTTTATTAATATTGTGATATTTTTCATGTTCTGTATTAGCACTTATTAATCTTCTTGTTTCCATGTATTTCAGGTTTTGTAGCAATGATGGCCAAATGCCAGAAAGTAAAGACGGCTTATTTCTGTTGCAGCCCAGTTGTTCTTGTCTTTAACACACAGACACCCAAGACACAACTTGAGCCCATTTGTTATCTGTTGCCGCCGCACAAGTTATTTAGCCTGTCAGCAGAATGATAAACTCTCCCTCTGCCATGGGTGTCACTTTGACAGCTAGCTCTTGCATTAGCCAATAAACCTATAAGGTGGATGGGAATGAAGAGTTTCATCTCCAAAATAAGACTTCAGCTCCTCTGACAAGTGACAGCTGCACTCACAGAATGATCAATAAGAGAAAATGAAAAGTAATTATTGTAGTTTTTGGAGACTACAAGGTTATCTAAGCCCTAGGATTTGAATAAATGTTATCAGTTTACAGACTGGAGCTGACTCAGTAACCATCAACATAGATATACTGCAGTAAGTCTCTTTAAATATTTCTATAAATTCTTTGGATTACTGTGAAATGCAGTGAGCTGTGTTCAAGTTCTGGGTTTTGTACACAGAGAAGACTTTGTGCCTGGTACTGCCATTAATCACAGTTAACTTGACATTATAGGACTTCTTTATTGGAGGTTAGAGTTGGACGTGGGGTCAGAGGAAGGTCAAGGCAACAAGTTGTGTCTTTACTTGTGCATATTTAAAAAAAAAAGTTAACTAAAACTCTCCATTTATTTTAAATTGCCTGTACAATCGAGTAGATTGTAAGGTGAAAATATAATGATGTTTATTAGACTTGTGTTTGTGTTTTGGCATGCAGCTATAGCACCAAAATTCCTAGTTACAAGACAGGGTTGTCAGTGTCCTCATCACTCAATAAAACTATAATGGGATGTTTTGACAGTGACCAATTACTTAGATATCCCACTCTTTCATGACCCTGTCTTGATGAGGTGATTTTTGGGATCCTGGGGCCATGCTTTTAGCCCAGGGAGTAAGTGGTGCGTTACTCTTCATGGTAGCTGAGTGTGGAAATTGCCACCTCTGATTGATTAGCTTCCTGTCACCAAGAGGTTATGAATGAACTGGCCTTCTTCAAGCTCCTCGGGATGTCCTCACAAGCAAGAAACTAAAGTTACTACAGTTTAGCTCTCTCTGATTTCTCACAGTGGGAATCTATAGAGAACTGGCAGGCCAGGAAGTGACAGCAGGAGTAGGTAGAATGAGAACTATTTTAAATTTCAGTTATCCTTAGATTTAAAGCAATTTAGTCTAGATTATTCTAAAATTAAATCTCCTCTATAAGTCATGTGTCTTCTGCCTGGTCCTTTATTTATTTATTAGTAGTAGTAGTAAATAATGTTAAACATGTAAATTATTTTATATCAACCAGGAAAATCAACATTTATTTTTTGGGGGAGGATTTCCCTCCATAATTTTAAAACAACAAGCCAGCACAGAAGACTAACTACCTCACATGTGGTACAAAGTTGTCTAATAAAGTTTGAGGAATGACTTATGACTGTGCCATGTTCAGCTGTTGCTTTGCTTTAAAAATGTGTAGAATGCCCTCTCTGTTCCTGTAGGCACTTTGAATAAAAGTGTCCATCAGATGGCTAACACTCTAAGGAATAGTTAAGCTCACATATGTGGAAACGAGTTGGACCGAGTTGTCTCTACTTGGCAAGATGTCACAGTCCTGCGCTGTACATTTGCTGTGACCCCAATTCTGGCTGCTGCTTTGCTTTCCATGCATTCTGTGGTGCTGCTGCTGCTGCTGCTGTTGCTGCTGCTTTCCCCCAGCTGGCAGCTCAGGCTGGGACAGACACCAAGCTGAGGTCTGACCCCTGCTGACAGAAATGAGGTTTGTATTTAAGACCTGTTGCTGGGGTATTGCATTTAACATTAGCTTCTGGTCTAACTCCAGCCGGTTAGACACAGTTTGCCTGATCCAGCATGAAGTGCTAAATTGGTTATTGCTTTGAAAAATGTTGACACGAGGTGAGGAATTAAAAAAAGAAGAAGGCATGCAGGAGCTAATGCAAGCACATCACAGCTCTGAGCATATGTGTATTTGAGAGATGGAGGTCAAGTTTTAAGCCTTGTGCACATGGGCAAGCTATACTAATGTCTACATATTCACCCTTTGTGCATACGTGTTATGCTGTGAGTGTATGTGTTCACATTTGTTTGTTTGTGCACAAGCATGCATTTGAATATGTTGCTATGGTGTCAAAACAGTAAGAGAAGTTGTTGCTGACTGATCAGCCACCTGCTGATCAGTCAGCAACATTATATGTGGAATAAAATTTTCAAGATTTACACTTTAGGGAAAAGCTATACATCTCAAATTTTCACGATAGTCAAAATTTAAAGGAATCGGGAGTATTTATGGTAAGATGCATACAACACTATTGTTCTATACCATGTTCAAAATCACAAAGCTGTCAGAGACATTTTATAGTTCCATTAAAGCGTAAATGTAACCACCAAATCATAACAATGGTCACCTGAAGTTATGTTTGCATTGTAAATATCCTACAGTAATAGAAAGAATACCCCATCAATCAGACCCAAACCCTTTTTGAGCAAGCACTTGGCAACAGTGGTAAGGAAAAACTCCCTGTTAACAGGAAGAAACCTCCGGCAGAACCAGGCTCAGGGAAGGGCAGCGATTTACTGTGGCCACTTGAGGGTGATATCTGGTCCTGCACAGAGGACCAGTTCAGCTTGGAGGGTGCGATAAGGAAAAGAGTGCATCCCCACACATATATGGCAAGTAGAAATGGAGAGCATGCATAACATAACATAATCATGTTAAACTAAACACTGAACCAGTCAAACATTTTAAAGGTTTAAAGCATCCTAAATTAATTTTGTGCGTTTTTTCCTGATACAAGTTTTATGTATTTTAATTGTTTTGGGGTTGGTTTTTTTTTTGTTTGTTTTTTTGCTTTTTCTCTAGTATCACCAGCAGGTTTTATTTTTCCTCACAAAATATAAAATACACAATCTGGAGATAATATAAAAGAATATTCCTCATTTACTAAAGCTATAAGTGCTATGGTCATCTGTAAGCAAATGCAGGAAATCTATATGACTGGATATTCTTAACTGCCATTAAAATGACCAAAATAAATCTGCTAAAATCATCAGAGCATTTTAAATGGCTTTATGGGGAAAATTCAGGTCGATATTTACTTTAGTTCTTACATGAGGACAGTATTTCTGTTTTGCACCTGTGCACCTGAAAGAATGAAAGCATGTCGCACTTGTCTTTACAAATAGACATGAGCTTCAGCTGAAGAATGATTTGTCCTTTCAAGCCATGCCAGTGTATGTGCTATTAAATACATGTCCTTTATATTCGTCTCAAACTATGACATGAATTACAACCATGTTCCCAACAACTACACAACAAGCTTAGTAAAAAGCTCTTGTCACATTTCACAATGTGCCACTAGTATGTTGTACTGCAAGGTGGAATAAATTATACAACCACAATAGAAATGTTTCTTATCTTAAAGAATTTTTTAATTATTGCTACACAGTATTTAATGTAACATGTATATGTCATATATTGAGTCTTGTGTATTTACCTCAGTGTGCTTTAAAGACTGTTTAAGATTACAGTTTCATTTAAGCAATTAGGTTTAGCAGCCTGAAAACTTGTGATTCAAATGTGTTTGTGCAGAAGCAGTAGGGTTATTAAAGTAAAACATGCTCATCTACTGTCAGATTTTTAAAAACAGCTGTTGTTTCCCTTTACCAGGTCACATTCATGACTTCTGCTTCAGATTTCTGTGAACAGATCTTCTCATCATATTTATGAAAATACTAGTAATGTAAAAGCACAGTGCTGAATCCGGCCATGTGTGGGAGAAGAGTTCTTTAATGGTGTGATTCAGTTATGGTTTGATCCTATGCCATCTGGTGACAGCCTACTGAGCTTTCAGCAGCATTTGGCCTAAGTCCACATCCTTACTTCCATCGTACCGATAATGCTCACTGTCTATTTATACAGTGCGAGCAAATGGCCATAGCAGGTTTCGGCACATGGCATTAACAAGCAAAGATGTCTGAACAATGGAACCCAAGGATATGAAGTGCTATGTGGTGGTGAAAGGCAGCTCAGGGGGATGTTTGAGATAACTCAGTGTTATAAAGTATGCACTTCCTCACTATTGAGTGGGGGATGATTTTCATGTGTGTCTGTTCCTAATTTACCCCAGAGACTGGGCATAACTGGGGCAGTGTGCATAGTACCCCCCGATTTTTTGCCCACCTGGGGTTTGAACACAAGCCAGACCACCTTCGGTCTTCGACACGCATTGTTCACTGCTGTATTGCGACAGACCCTGTTTTACTACGGCTGGACTGGGACATCTGGTCTTACAGCGGCTGCCACCTGTTTCTGAGGAAGGATCGTTCACAAAACTGGGATCCATGATATGCCCATTTGTTGGCTGCATTAGTTGCAGCACATCATGTGATGTGACAGACTAAGCTCTGTACTCAGTGCTATCTCAGATTTCCCATTAAAGATGAACAGAAAGAATGAGTGAGGGGGTGAGGGGCAGTTAGGTTTTTCCGTTTCATATAATACGTCACACTGTACTCACATGGGACCTGATATGGAAACATAACAGAGATTGCTCTGTCTGCTTTTTTAATTGTAATACTGCAAATGTGAGGTCAGGCCAAATCAGCTCAGCTTGAGCCAATGTGTGCACCAAGTAAAAACTCTGTGTCTTTTTCTGAAAGAATGGAGACTGTTCTTTCTATAGTACAGATAAATAGAAGATAAATAGTGTTGCTGGACACCTGCTGTTATAAAGCTCAATCTGTTTGAAAATGTGTCTGTGTGCAACCCTGCTGCATTTTGAAGCCTTTATTGATAAGACCTTGTTTAACAACCAAACTCACTTAAACCTGGATAAAACCATTGGAGTGCAAACATTACGTAGTTCCATGCAATCATTTAGGATTATGCCACACATGTAAGTTGCAGGAAAATAGTTAAAATTTACAAAATCAATGTAAGCCAGTCATTAACAGGACCTACAAACATCCTGACTAATTAAATGTATTATAATAACTAAGTCAAAATGACAATTTTTTTAATTACTAGAGTTAAAATATAAACATTATATTTAAAATACAAAAGTTATGGCCACATGTCCATTGTACCTACTGTATTAAAAAGCACTTTTACTCAGGGCAAAGCAGATGCAGTCCCAGATATTGGCAGGCACATGAACGTCTGCACCAAATTCTTCCAGGGAAACAGTGAGGCTTTCTCAACTCGGTGAAGAGATGTAGTTTGTTCAGCATGGGTCTGCCACTGGGCCTCCTACTGGTAGGACATGCCTGATTACTGTTCCTGTATTCCTTGTAACTTATGTGCAGTTTTTGTGTGTAAGCAAAAGTGTGTGTGTTTTCTCATTGTGAGACTCCTCACTGGTAAAGTGAGTTTGATGGGAGCTGTAGGGGGTAAGTAAAGGAAAACACATCTAACTTCCTCCCTGTAAGTAAAAGGCACACTCTCAGGGAAAACGACAGACTCAGAGTGTGTTTCCCATCGGGGGGTAAAAACAATGAAGAGCAAGAGTTTCTTCACACCCGTGTTGTTAATTAGCTTCCCAATGGTGCTCGGAAACTTTTCGCCTCACCTCACTCAGCAGGGAGGAGAAGGGGAAATGTCTTTCAATTCACAGGAAGGTCTGAACTTCAAAAGTTATTGCAAATCAGTCAAGTGTCAGCTCTCGCACTCTGTTGTTGGTCAAGAGCTGGAACAAAGTAAACTTATAAAAAAGAAAATCAGTGGCCACGTCAATCACTGAATCAGGACACTGACATGACAGTGAATGTAAATGTTTGATACACATTACACTTTAAAAGGGTAAAAATAAAAACAAAAGACAAGCATTTTCCATTTGTCAATTAAGGGAAGCCACATATTAAATTTTATAAAGCACATAATTTGGTTTATTGTTGTGCGTTTCATGTGTAATTCTATGCTTTATGCAGGTAGCCATGCACTCATGTCCAAACGTTGATTTGCTTCACCATTAGCCTAACTATACTCTCATTCAAGTACTGTATGAATTCATAACAAGGTCCATTTTTCCTCATTGTCTCCCTCCCCATTGACTAGGCCTTTTGAAACTCTCTGGAGTGTCCCAGCATGTTTGTGATTGCTCACAATCCCTCTGCTCATTGTTTTTGGCAGAGGAACTGCTCTGAGATTCAGATATCATCATTCAGGCAGGCAGATAGGACATCAAGACACTTCCTCCCAGGAGTCTGGAGAGCACAGTGAAGAAGAATGTGAGCTGTGTTTGTCGGACAAAATTTGATAAAGAGTCTGTGTGTCAGTGATAGCAAAATGCCTTCCAAGTGAATCCGCTTGCTACATTTACCGACTCTGCAGCCTGCTCCCTGTGATTTGTTTGAAATCTTGGTCTGATATAGTCACACAGCACAAAACTATATAAAATTAAATTTATGTTGAATAAATATGAAAATATGTATTTAATTATCTTCTGATTTTCTTTTTACTGTGTATATTCACATTTCCATATTTGCCTTTGTAATATTGTGTCAAAAAAGAAACAATAGAACATATCAGACATCCAAAAGTTTCTTAGCATTCCATGCATATATAAATACTTAGCAGGCTACAGAGAACCAAAGTTCAGGGCTTAAACACATACTTTGAACTGAAACTTGTCCTATGTTTGATTTTTGAATACTTGTTTTGATGTCACTGTCTGGTAATGCTGAGCCCTTCATGTATTATGTGAGTTCTGGTTCCTGTTTAATTTTAATGGAGTTTTTATGTCTGTTTGGATTACTTTACTGTTCTAGTGTTTTTACTGAGCTTCAGTTCCTACTTAGAATCGATCATGTATTCTTGTGCTTTGAGTTTCAGGAGTGTTTCCTATCTTTGTCCCATCTGCCTCACCTGTGTGCTTGCTGCCTTTCGGTTACATCACTGGAGTTAGTTGTCTTTTATTCCTGTTTTATATTCAAGGTTAGTTTTCTTTTATTTCTGATGATGGTTTTTCTTCCTTATTTGTGATTCTTTGCCCTCCCCTAATTAATTTCACATGCTGTTGATTGGTCTTGCTTGTCCTCTGCTCCCAGCTGTGCCTCATCTTCTTATAATGACTTCCCAGTCTATTTCTTGTCTCACCTTCCTATTTGTCTAGACCCTGTCTAGACAGGAAATTTAGAGTTTATAAACCCTGCGATGAGGAAAACTTAGGGGTTTCTGTTAGTTTGCAGGAGTTTACATCTTTATGACCAAACTACCAGTTAGACATTAACTAGACCACTTTTATAATTAACAAGTTATCAGTGCAAGACAGCAATTATATCATGTAGATATCAGCTCAGAATCAAGCTCTGAAAAGTACTTGCACAGTACATTATTGTAGCAATAACCATTTAAAAAAAGAGAAATAAGACACTGATGATTAGTCATTTGTTGCAAAGTAATCAATTACTGATGGATTGTGAACGTCTTTCAGATTCAACTTTCTTTTCTTTTTAATTTTTTTTTTTTACAAACTAAAATTAGTTTAAAGTGAGGTTTTGAATACAGGCTTCAGACAATCTGTGTACTGTTCATACTCTGAAACATCTAAACATGAACATTTTTAAACAGATGTGTAAAAAAAGTCTGACATAATTTCCACTGGAAGTCAGTTTTACTCCGTCTCACCAAAACACTTCTGTTATTAAACCGTCTTATCTGTTTGATTTATATTTTAATCCACAGTTGCTGTAGTTTGTCCCTGTCAAGTTACAGCTGGAAAACTGCATTTCAGATATTTGATATTAAATATCAAATAATTTTCTTACCTTGATATATATTGATGAAAATTAAAGTTAGGCAAATAATGAAAAAAGTGGACAATACTGAATAAGGATTTATTTTAAGACCATTTTGGTTTTAAAATACATATGGTACACCCTGACTCATTTATATTCTTTTGGGCTTGATCAGAGCTTTTTTTTCCCTTTCCCCCCCTTTCTTTCTTCCCCCCACTGCTCATGCATGCATTTAACTCATGGATAAACTCAGTGAATGAATTAACTCTGATTAGCCTTTCTGGAAGTAAAAACTCAGAGCTCCTCATTTCAAAGTTTCTTGAACCTGTTTTCTGGAACAGGGCCCTGTTTTGTTTTTTTTGTCTTTGTGTTCCTTTTCTGTTAGTTTGTTAGATGTATTGAGTTTATTTAAATGTTCTTTTTTGGTATTGGATTATCCTGTCAGTTTTGTGCAGCACCTTTTTAAAATGTATTTATTTATTTTAAATAAAGCTCCTTTGTTTTTTGTTTTTTTGGCAATTAGGTCCTCCTTCCAGAACACCATGACCAAAAACATGCAAAAACAGGAAAAAGTCACAGAAATGAGGAATTGGTGGAAGTCTTCAGTACTAAGACACTTTGTTAGGAAATAAAATGGAAATTGAGAGTATGTGGACAGGTGAATAATGTACAGGAATGTACTCACATTCTCTAAGACTCAGGGTTTATTAAGTCACATTTTAATTATGCACTCATGCAACACTTTTATTTCTAAGCACATTATCTACTACACATCCATGGCCAGTTAACCTCCTATGCATGTCTTTGGACTGCAAGCAAAGGTCATGCAAACTCCATTCAGAATGGTCCCAGCAAGAGACTGAACCAGGAAACATCTTGCTGTGAAGAAACAGTTCTAACAGAGAGCACACCATGCAACCTTTAACAAGCTTATCAACAACCGGTGTGGAAGAAAACTAGTGGCAAACAGATGAAAGGGTGGAAATGGAACTAGATAATGTTCAAAGCAAACAGGGATTACAAAATAAAACAGGGAACGCCCAACAAACCAAAACATGACAGCAGTAACTGTGGTACCATCTTGTGAGTGAACACCCTAGTAACCTTTCTCTCAGTCTCACAGTAGCAAGCTTACTGGGTCTCCAAAACTTTGAACATGGCACAAGTCTGAAGAGCGCAGCATCAAATTAATGAGTAGTCCCAATATTCCCACTGCACATGGATGTCATGCAAGTTGCTTAGCTCAATTAAAAACATGACTTTTGAAGAAAATTTTAGATAACAACAACAACATACTTACATTTTAGCCTGTTTCTCATTTGCAAGAACAGTAAAGGATTTGTCTGTCTTTATATCCCTCAGTGCAACACACAAGTACTGACAGACTCAAGTTCCACAGTGACAAAAACTAAACATTCAGAGCTTGCAGTAATGAAGTACAGCAAGGATAACACTCATTGCTCAGTACTTTGGGACATACTGTACCTCTATTCATCACTCTTGTTATGTTGGGCTTATATGTAAAAGAACATGTGCTGAATGAGTATTTGTACATGCACGAGCCTGTCCCTTTAAATCAGACAGTTCACATTCATTTTTCTGCACGTTCTATATTGATCAAAGGCTTGTCTGGAACTTTATTGCATCTCTGCTTATTGCATTTCTTCATTTTATTTCGTTCCATGTCAACATTTGGCCCAATGTACAGAGGGACTGTTTTGTGGAAGGATTCATCAGATGGGAATCCAAATCAATTTGTCAGGTCATGTTTGACCGACTCATTACTGGCGGTTCGATTAAAAAGCGGAGTGAGCTCAGGTGACTGACAAGGCAGCTGAAGCCATTATGCAGAGATTTGGGATCACGTCCCAGCGTTAGATTGCTATTCCTATCCAGAGGCCTCCTAAAGTCATCCATCATAAGGAATTTCATTTTGTTTCTTAATGTGGGCTACGTGTTGTTTTGCAAGCCACAGAAATGATCAGAATTTGGCCAGAACAGACTGTAGAGAGAGCGTGCTCAGTTATTGTTATCATCAACAATTATTGCCTTTCATTGATTTGGCAGGAAGAGAGTGACTGGCTGTGTTTAAAATGGAGGCGTGTTTCCCGCAACGGTGCCAACACTGGGCAAGATCAAATACTCAAGTCTGTTTCTTTTGCCAAGGACTGCAATTAAAGCACATTCCACTCCAGGTTTTAAATGTCTCCAATATTTCCTTTTAAACAATTGTGGAAACAGTTTGGATTATTAACATGTGTGTCCACTCAGTCTAGCTTATAAAAAAACTGTTCAGCTTTGATGAGTGGTCTAATACATTATCGTATTTGTCTAGAAACACATTCCTTTGAAAATTAGTATTTTGTTTCATTTTTGGTCAAAGATCCAGATGCAAAAAGATTTCAAACTCACTATTTTACATTCTAAAGTTCATACAAAGAAGAAAGTAATAGATTTTTTTTTTTTTTTGTAATGTAGCTTTCTGATATTTCATTTCTAATCACTTATTTAAAAGCTTCTTACAAAGCTGGCCCATTCTTCACCCTCTCTTATTTGATATAAAACATCCACAACTCCACACCTGTTAGTATTTATTCGCAACAGAAATTTTATACAACTAAGTGGTGCTATGTATATACACAGTGAAGCAAAGGAGGAAATAAAGTCCCGGGTCTGAGATTATCTTCTCTGTGAAATATTAGCAGGAAACCCCCAGGATTAATAATTGCCCAAATGATTAATTGCACTCACTGATGGCTGCTTACAAAAACACATATGTTAATTTCCAATGGGCCATATCATTGGACTGACTCTAATGCCTGCCATGCGTGGAGCAGTCCTCTGTCAACATGTTTTAGGATGTCTGAATGTGGATGATATTCCACTGGATTCAAATTTGTAGTCACTGTTAAAAAAGAATGATAATAAGTGACACTTCCATTTGGATATACTGCGTGTTTTTGAGTGTTTGAAATCTGATTGTGTGTTTCTTTCATAAAAATTTTATACACCCCCCTTATAAACTCTATATTTAAATTAAATTGGTTTTCTGCTGCATATTTGGTGATTTTACACTTGTGATATGAACTGTAGTCAGACCCCAGGTTTGGCATATTTAAGCTCAATAAAATAATAGTCACCTGCACCAAATGAACTGGAGTTGACCAAATTTGACGTCTGATTACGAGCCAGTCCATTTCACGCAATATCAAGGACACATATAGAGGGTATTCAAAACCAAAGGTCTTCACTGTGAGTGAAGATAAAATTTGCCAAAGTAACCCACAGAGAAATCAGAATGAAAGTGTTTGAATTTTGGACATGAATGCAAAAGGGAAAGGTTGATATTGTGTTGCCTGGTGGATTTATTAACATACTGGAAAAAGGATCTGACATTTGTTTTGTTACACAAGTGTTTTGCACCTGCTGTGTAAGGTAAAATATGTCAGGTAACGGTGGGTGTACAGCAACTTATTTTTAGTTAATTATATGGAACTCTTTCCAGTAGCAGAAAACTCAATTTTATGATGTTTATTTGAGAGAAAATCATTATATCATCATATCATATAATCATCTTAATGCAGTTTAAGGGAAAATGTAAAACATGAATTAAAATTGCAAAGAAAATCAATGATTCACCAAACTAAGATGCACCAGTCAGCCTGACACACTAGTGGTGTATCAGGTGTGAATACATGTAGAACTTTAGTTGTACAATGTGTGGCTTTTTCTCATTTAGACAGTATAGTTAAATGTTCGCGATCACATTAGTGTTAAAATGTGATTATTGTGACTTTATAGGCTGACCTTCTCTTGAGCTTCACTTCATGGCTTTAAGACGTGTTTATTAAGATGACGAATGGCTCACAGCCAAACCAGCTGTAATTATCACCATTACTATGTTTATATTTCTACCAGAATCCTGGGCTCCGACTAAGATCTTGGTCACAGGCTCTTAAGTATTTGATACCCAACATCATGGTGTGTTTATGATACCGCCACAGCCTTTATTACTGTCTCAGCTATCATAACAGTTGGGAGACTTGCTGGGGGCAGAAAATGGAAGGCAAGGCTTTTAGATTGGAGCACATATGCGTGGTGATAGATGTAATCCTTCTCTCCCGCACTTACCCTCTGTTTGCTATCCCCCCACATAGCCCTTAATAGTGACGAATCCCCTTCAAGGCTGTGAACCCAAGCGGCGCTCCAGTCTGCCTTCATGCTTGTTGACTTCAGAAGGTTCTGATGTCATAATGAAGGGGGCTGGTGCTTTGATATGGTTCCTTGGGAATTTCATGCTCCCTGTGTTTCGAACGGACTTAGATGCTCAGTTGGCAGGTACAGTAGAAATAGGAGTTTTATTGCCTCTGCCTGAGGGGATTACCAGCTACCCCTAAGGCAAGGATGGAGCCGGCAGCATCAAGCGCCTTCTCTCTCTCCAGCCTTCAAGCTGCATTTCTCACGCCATCTAATCTGAAAGTGCAGCTCAAATCCTACTAATCTCCTCCAAATACAATGGAATCCAGGGTGGTATACCATTTACTACCCTAGAGGTCTGTTCAAATACTTAATTGATTCATTGTGCCATAGGGAGATGAAATATTTTGGAACTGAAAAACAGTCAGAAGTGTTTCTTGAGGCAAAACGATACACTATTTTCCAATTATGAAACATTCTAGAGTGTCCTCTATGTAGCGGTACAATCAAAGAGAGGCAAACGAGAAAATTACACAAAAAGACTGTGTTTTGCTAAATGCAATAGCAGGCTAGTGCACAATGGGATATGATGTCTGCACTTGCCAGAAACCATTTGCAAGATGTTGAGGGTTTAGAAGAAAACGGGGTGAAACAGGGAGAGGATGAATATGTATTTGTTTTTAGCAGAGAGACACATGTTCAGTGTCTGTCTCTCAGCATAGATCTTTATTACATCAAACAGGCTGTTGGTTGTCAGAACAATAGCAGGAACAAAGCCTAAGTTATTTCCTCCAATACCTTTAATGATGTAATGTATTTTGCCATCAGCTAGTGGGGAGTAGCAATCAGTTGGGATATATGGCATTCCTGCATGATTCCTGGAGCAAATCGTCAGTGCACAGCCGCACTTGACAGGGGTACAAATTTATCATTTGCTTTACGATATCCCCCAAATCAGTTCAGAATGCCTTTAAAGGGGGCCGCAGGGAAGCAGTGTAAAGACACATGTGAGTCGTCTGTTCACCAGCAGGCTCCCCATGGAATATAAATCCTGGGCTTCCACAGCGGAACAGGCCTGAAGTGGAAGCAGACTTACTTATACTTATAAAGAGTAGTTTTCCATCTTTGGTAATGGCAACTTTTGCTAAAGCGCAAAACTGGAAGTAATAAGCAGAACTTTTCAAACAGAAGAAAATACCTTCTTTGTACTGTATTATCATAATACTCAAACCTACTGTTTAAATTTGTTTACTTAGCTTTTCAGAAAAAATCTGGGAAACAGGAAGTCAAGCATTTTATGTTCCTGGCTGCATGATCTGCAGTCTGTTTGAAATAAACTCTAGAATAGCTGGCTGCTTGAACAGTGATAGTCATAATTTCTGAAAGAAAAGAAAGAATGAAGTTTACAGCTGAATAAGGTGAACTGAGCCTTACTGGCATTTGTGAGGATTAAGGGGCACTACAAAGTGTATATACAAAGTTGTATACTTTACATGCAGTAGTCAAATGCTAGAGGCAGTTCTGACAAAGCAGCTATTAACAGCATTGGTGAAAACAGTTATGCTCAGAGGAGTTTTAGGAACAAATCAGTGCTAATTCTAACAGAAATATTTTTTTTGAATTGGTCATTAAGTAAAAAAGTCCAAACCTCCACCCATGGGCAAGAAATCGTAGGTGCTTCGAGCCAGTCCTGGAAAATATCTGAATGACTGATGATAACAAGAAATCATTACCAAAGGCTAAGACCTTGAGCCAACAGCTGCAAAAGTTCCTATAGAGCTGAATTACATTTGTAAGCTATTTTGAGTTGTCATGCTTCATGAGTGGTAAGTGCTAAAACACATACTTGCATTGTTTTATCTTGGCTTTTGAAAGTAGTCGTCTGTGATTCTTAGCAGTAGAGGCAAAATAGTGAAATGATTGTGGGCTTAAAGAATATAGATTAAGGTTATGCTGAAAAAGAATAGCTTTGAGCAGCTCATTTAAAAAGAAAAAACTGGAAAGTAGATCATTTTTAAAACTGTGCAGTTAAAATTAAAGTTCTTATTAGTGAGCTATGAACACAAGCTATTAAAAGATATGCGTAAACTTAATTTTGAGGTCTTGCAAAGTGTGAACTTCCACAGCAGTGCATATTATATAGGCAAGTGGTGTAATATCAGCTACATCCTTGTTTGTGAACAATTACGATAATAAGATCGACAACACAGGATCCATTTGGGAATATAAGCAAATTTCTTTTTAATCTCTCTTTTATTAAACAACAAATCAGTGCTGTGTTATGCTTATTTACCTCCCAAAGACTCAACCACAACTGGCAAGGGACATTTGCATGCTTGCTGTGATATTTTTTAAAGGGGGAAAAAAATCACAATATAGCTAAATGCATTTCTCATCTTTCAGAGCAATAACAAGATTATGTGATGGATAGGTCTCTTGGGAAACCATTTCAATGCAGGCAATTACAAATAGTCGCTTCCCCGCATGCTGCTCAGACAACACAGTGTCAGATGACAATTTCATTAGCTAAGATTAGAGGAGGATTGTAGAAGTTACAGGGCATTATTGCACTTTTCTGCCTGAAAGATCTGTCGTATAGTGTTTGACAAGCTTTGGCAGATGTATGAAGAGAGTTGGGGAGTTGGAAGAAATCCTAAAAGATGACAGATTGTGTCCTGAACTAAGCATTATAGTCATCTTACTAGCCTAATGAGGTTCTTATGGTCATGGGAATGATGGAAAAAGTTGCAGACTTTAAACATTAGCGAATTTAAAATAACCTGTTTACTTTTAGAAATTCACTCCAGCTAACATTTAACATGATTATAGTGTTTTTGTGTCCTTGCACTACTTTAGAAAAAAGTGCAATGAGCTAGTGTTTCTTTTCAGTAACATGTAATGACAAAGACAATGACAAAGACCATTCTCATATGATTACATTACCGCATTTTCGAATGGTTTCTATTAGTCTACAATCTCCCCGTCCTTCTTTCTCTCTGGTCTCTTGTCAAAGACAGGATGGTGCAAAATTAAATGTCATCAGAGGATCAGCGCACTGTTTGATCTGCTCGGCATGGCACAGCTAAGTAATTGATGAAAGCTTGATTGGGGTGATAACTACCCTTGGCAGCAGTCTTAAGAATCAGCATACTTTTTAGTGTTCTGCAGCACTGATGAGCTTGTAAGAAAGGACTGTCCTGAATTTAAAAGTAAAGGAAGGTCTATTGAACAAAAATAAAACAAATACCAAACAAATGTTCTATGAAACTAAACAACCAAAGCTTTTTTGAATTCATTATTTATTTATTTGCTTTGCCCTAAATGCCAAAATATAGGTTTCACTGAGCTGTCATCAAGCTTGGAACTGCTGATAGGGGACTGACTGTATTTACATTGTGTTTATTCAGTCTAAGGCATCTTAAAAGGGTTTATTGCAGGGGTCTGAAATACAAAAAACTTACATCCAAAATGAAGGGTTTTAGTTGTGGTGTCAGTGATTGGTCCTTCATGCTGGGAAAGGGCACAAATGATCTAGAACTGAAACTCAATAGCCTCTAATCAGTGAAAGCAATTCATCAAGAGTGCAGAAGAACACAAGGTCTATGATATGGCAAGATGAAAAAGTAGTTTTCCATCTTTGTTTTCAGCGCTCAATTCAGAAAAAAAGGATATATATGTAAAAAATAAAGTGTTGTTATGTTGCACATATGTTAAATAGCGTGGCGCTCGTGACTCAAGAGTTGGCAGTTCGTCTTGTAATCGGAAGGTTGTCGGTTCGAGCCCCGGCTCGGACAGTCTCGGTCGTTGTGTCCTTGGGCAAGACACTACACTACACCTACTGGTGTTGGCCAGAGGAGCCGCTTCTGTCAGTCTGCCCCAGTGCAGCTGTGGCTACAACTGTACCTTGCCTCCACCAGTGTGTGAATGAATAGTGGAATTGTAAAGCGCTTTGGGGGCCCTGAAAAGCACTATATAAATGCAATCCATTATTATTAAATAGCTGTAGAATATATATTTAATTTTTTTAAATGTGCGTAATGCAAAAAGAAATGTAATTTCTAGAAAATAAACTCTCAAAAGTCTCAACTTTTAACCAGAACTTGTATACTGAAATGCAAAGTGAACCTACTACTCTATTTTCGAGCTCTCAATTTAATATTCTTTAACTCTGCTGAAGTAGCGTTGAATGATTCCAAGTTTAAAATAATGAATGAATGAAAGTGGTAAATAATATAAAAGTTAGATTTGATGCAACTTGACTGTTGAGTCATGTCATGACTATATAAGAATGTCCCATCCCTCTGATGCCCTAGGATTTAACTACAGAGATCAATAGGCCATACAATGGCCTCATTATTTCATTATTTTTTGCCATGTTTAAAAAGAACATCTTCCACCGTAACATTATTTGACTGAAAATAAGGTGAAAAAAAAACTCTTGGGGGTGCAATGTAAAGGGTAAAGTGGAATAATAAGAGAAAACATTTCAGAATACTGCATGAAAGGTCACTGAAAGGTTTGATGTGCAGTGAAATAAAGATAATAAGCTTTCATGGCCTATATTTCACCTATGAGAGGTTTTAGAATGACATATTAGTCCTCTCTAACAAAAGAGGAAGTCGTGTTGTATTTTAAAGTCATTTTCAAGATATTTTTACTTGAGTTTTGTCCATGGAAGTGGTCATGCATCGTCCATCTTTACAGTCTATAGTTACAAACATTCAAACTGAAATCAGCCAGCGCACATAACTTTTTCCTCCAAAGCATTTTATATCCGACTGATCCCGGGTCAAATATGAAGTTCCTGATTGTGAAGCCCAGAAACAACTGGCATTCATTAATATAGCCGAGAGCAAACTGTCCCTGGAAAGATAAATGAGCAACTGAGTGCTTTGCTTGGGATCAAGTGAAGTTTGAGCGTGAGATGCGTCTTTCAGCACAGGCTCTGGCTCGTTGCTTGGACACCTTGTTGGGACTGCATGCCATCGGATGGATGCTGCAGCCGCAAACTCAAAAAAAACAATGAACAGCAGACCAAATGATGACAGAGTGTTTGTCTTTGATCTGACGATACAAGTTTTCTCTGCTGCCTGTCTCTAATGGTAGATGAAGTTTAATTTTAAACCAGTGAAACTTACTCAAGCAGAAGTTGATACTGAGTGATTATCCAAATATCAGGACAGAATTTACTGACCGGTTTGCAAACATTTTTTGCAGATTTTTTTTGTCTGTTCCTAATCAAAGTTGACCCCCTTAGCTCAAAATTGAAGTTGTTCTACTTTGTTTAAGCAAAGACAAAAAATGAGTAGTGCATTTAACATTGGCTACATGGGAAGACCTGAGTGCAAAATGGCAACTCCCACAGGTTAAAGAACGAAAGTGAAACAAGTAATTCCTCTGAAGCCCCATATGCACTCTTAACTGCTCTTAAATGAATGCCTGCTTGTGAACATTTCAGTTCACCAAGTTTAAAATTTGCTGATTCAACAGTAATTCAGGAAGGCCTGAAATGCTGACATGCCCGAAAATGGTTAAGTGGCCCTTCAGACTGTGTCATTTCTAAATGCTTTAATGGTGAGCACACAATAACAACAGTAACACTGTCACAGACACTCACCTCTTTTATAGAGCTCACTTTGGCCCCTGGAAGGATTGATGTGTTACCATAGCAACACTGACCCTTAAAGTCTCATTGCAACCGGACCCCAATGCCAGATTTATGAGTGTTTTCAGCTTGTTACAGCAGATTTATCTTCTCAATAAAAAAGAACAACAATCTGCAGAAATCATTAAGAGGAGTCTGTTGGAAACTCTGGCTTAAAGGCAAAGGTGCGCTAGAAGAGGCTGAATAATAATGTTGATTTGATAAATTACAAACACTTTAAACACTTGACAAGTTTAGGAAAAAAAACTTTTAACATGCATTTTGTTTTTGTGAATGTATGAAAACCAACAAATGGTGCAAATGGGAAGAGTTTAAGAAAACCACAGTTGTTTCTGTCTTGGATGCAGTCTTCACTTTTTTTAAATTCAAAATTGTCTCTGTTTTCTCTCTGTCCATTGTGCAGACAATGGAACAACCTTTACAACACAAGTAACAACATAACTGTAATGTGAACTTAGTACAGCATTACTACGTTACCAAATGATGTCATGTGATTATATTAATGTTACTTTGTAGCAGGTTA
The DNA here is from genome assembly GCF_057382275.1 of Copadichromis virginalis. Lineage (NCBI taxonomy): Eukaryota > Metazoa > Chordata > Actinopteri > Cichliformes > Cichlidae > Copadichromis > Copadichromis virginalis. The sequence goes on along the minus strand of NC_140619.1, from coordinate 7,453,907 downwards.
CACACAGTGCTAATCAAAATGGACGAAATCTGATAATATCCCTAAAAACATTAACTTGTATATAAACCTTGTGTATAAAAATAGAACTTTCATTGATGGTTTCAATTCTGTGAGACTGACCAATAGCAGCCAGATATCCAGCCAGTCAGATTTTTTTATTTCATACTGCTCAGGAAAGAATGTTGCTCGTGTAGCTGTGAAGTGAAATATTACACACACTTCTTTATTGGGAAGCAATGGGTGTTCTATTGTCTCTCTTATTTTGAAAAGGCAAGATTTTATCATTCTATAATTGCCCAAGGTTACATCTTTGCCAGTTTTTCCTTATTTGATCTATGGATGGTCACAGTGACCATTGTAACAAAAATATTAACTGAATCTGGCTTTAAAACTAAGAATGGGTTACTATGAGTGACCTCCTGAAACAATTAACCTCACCTGACCAGCATTCAACTTCAGGTTAGGACTTAAAATGTTACCTCCAGGAAGATTTTCAAAAAATACTAAAATAGAAGAATTATATAAAAAAATAGCTGACAGGTTCTCATAGCTCATGGAAGACGAAACAACATTAAAACAAGTGTTATTATGGATTACATAAGTACTGTACACTTTAAGATAATAATCCAGTACTGACTAACCCAAATCTCATTTTACTGTAAGTTAACAGGGACATTTGTTTCTTCATCGTGTAGACTTTGAAGAGATTAATGTTCTCATTTTCCTTTCCTGAAATAGTCTTGCCTTTGTCACATATGTGATGAGGCAGAAATTCCCGTGATGCCCTTTGGTCCCTCGAATGTTACTCAAGACTCCTCAAAGAATTTGAATGGAAGTCAGTGAGGAATGATATGTAGTCATGGATGAGGTCATTAGCATGGTGTACTGATAAAGACAGATGACACAAGGAAAGTGGTGATGAGGACCTGGAAGGGCAGCAAGCAGTCAGGAGCAAACTGAGTGAGGATGACTAGACTTTGGTATTTTAAGCGGGATGTCTTCATTCCTTTCTGCCAATGTGAGTGATCTTCTTTCATTCAGTAGGAAGCTGCATGACCCTGTAGAGGCAGTGCAGCTGACTGGCCTTTCTTCAGGGCAGCCAGCAGTGCATCCCTTAAGCAGGCTTGACCGACCTACAGTCACATACTCTGCGGTCAAGCCCTGGGCACGGGGATTTGAGATGTGACAGCATAATCAATTTCCATGATTCATGATCATCTTGAAAAGAGGGTGCACTGAGCAGCTGAAAGAGGAGAGCAGAAGGGGAATGCTGACAACAGAGCCAGTTCACTGACATGTACAGCAGTAGAGAGAATCTCTGCTTCTGGCTGTGCTGGTTGTTAGCTAGAGATATTCTCTTCCCACTGAATGTTCTCTAAAATTGAGACCTTAAGGTGAACTATAGAAAAGACGAGCACTCTTGAACTTACAGTAATTCAGATCCAGAGTCATGAACATGTCTCTGTGATTGTGTTACTTGAGCTAACTGCAAAAACATTTTTTTTTTAACAAATAATGCATAAAATTGAACATAGTGTCTGAAAAATTAAGACAGGATCGACTCCTTTGGCTTCAAGACAAAGTCTGCTTGTATGGAACTCTGTGAAAAAATAAACTTACTGACCTGATTCGCTTCTCTGATGAGTTTATGGTCTCAGTATATGTGTATATAAAGTGGGAATGTGTTGTCTTGTGGCTAGAAAGTGTGATACACTTGTTAATACTTTTACGTACAGTATTTTCAGGTACAAATTGGACAAGAATGAGACAGAAAACGGGCTTTCCCTTGTCTGATGTGAGAGATGTGAGTCCTCTCCTCTGCAGCAGTAAGGGCTGTACATCTGTAAAGGCAAGTCAGGTCCTTAGTTTTAAAAAAAAAAATTTCATATTTATAGTTATGAACCATGCTATCCCTATAAAACCATGGCTTTAAAACCATGGAAGTTGTTCTGTCAGGACAACTGAATTATTTAAACAGGAAGGAAAAGTCTGTTTAACAGATATATTAATCCATCAGTTCCAAAAGGCAAGAAACGTTTGAGCTTTACAAACACTGCCCTTTCTTAGCTCCTGACATATCATTAATTAATTCAATGACTTTTTAAAATTCTAGTTGCAGCGAATAAGTTATCCACGTTAAATGTCTAAAATTAAATATGTCAGTTTTTTGTATTACATTTTTTGGCCTTGCACTATTTTCCATTCGCCCTCTACAGTTCACTGATAACTCAAGGTCAACACCCCCAGTCTCTGTGAATGACTCTAACAGCTGAAAAGCTGTGCAGATGTGAGGTTTCGTCGCTGTGGATAATGTCACAGACTCGTAAACGCCATCTTCAGATGAAATAAAAAAGAATCTATCGTCACTCCCTTGCACTCTCAACGAGATTCATCTTTGACCTTCTCGGCTCGAAGAAATGCCTCAAATTGAAATACAGACAAGGACAAAAATCACGCTCTCCTCATAATGCCAGAAATTCTATTTTCTTCTCATAAAATGTAGTGTTGTTGAAATCAAATTTTGACAAAAAACTCTTTGGAAAGTATTGTATTTTAAATAAATATTTTTCCCTCTCTTTGATGTACCTCATTTGACCTTAAAATAATGTTTGTTCCAATAGAAATCACTGCTGTAATCTTAGTCTGACACATGATCGGACACTAGTGTGAAAATTGCAATCTTGAAAAAAGTCAAAAAGTAAAAATAAAGCCGTAAATAAGAAGCTGGTTAGTCACCTTCGGTCTTGTGTCAAGCTCCCTGCTCATTTGTTTGTCAAGCTCTCAAGGTCACAGACCCTGGCCCGTTAGCAGACCATGGCTGCCCGTGCACTATACATGGAAAGGGCTGATGGCAGTGTGTAGGAAGAGGGTGTGCAGAGAGAGCTCACAACTCAAGAATTGATATGTCTGACTCTCAAAGGCCAGCAGGAGATTGGCCTCCTGTGCCCAGACAACCGCTGACCCCTGTGGAGACAGCCCCGCGTCAAGTTGCTGCCGGGTCCCTTTGAAAACACCTCGGCCCTGCTTGAGTGATTGGCCAGATGGGCTACAGTGCCATCCAGCAACCCCCCACCGTGCCAGGCATGGGGTGCGAGAGGCATGAGTGGGTAGCATGGCAGCCTCCCCCAACTTCCATATTCTAGTCATCTTGTCTGCAGTATCACCACCTTATGCCTTAAAACAACAAGAGGCTGTAATTTACAGAATACCAAAGATCGGTCTTTCCCTTCACATTACTCATATTCACACATATTTGCTTTCTGACACACTTTAAAAAAAACCCACACAACTGTGAAGATTGCCCCATTATACACCCTTTGTAAGATTGAGAAAAATCAGGAAATTAGCTAATAAGCAATTATGCTTTTGAACCTGTTTGATGTTTCAATGCATACTTTTCAATTTGCATTTATATATCACACCATCAGGTAGATTATTGGCATAAAAAATTTGAACTCAGGATTAGTATGATGCATATTAACTAGGTATAATTTCTGTAAGTATGAGTATAATGGAGTGGACCTTAAAATGAATACAGTATATGGAAAGGAAGGAACAGGCAGTTTATATTTCTTTCTCAGAACTACGCATGTGTTTAACACTAGTAAATGCAGCCAACACAGCTAAAGTAAAAAGTGGAGACAGATGTAATGGATAAGGCATGTGTTACGTTCGATGTTGGACATATACAAACATACACCATATGAAATCATATTTGCTGGCAGACATGTACACAGAAGGGTATATTCACAAGATGCATATGTTTCCTACATGCTTCAGTCTCACATCAAGTGGTAGTTCCATTAATTTTTAAGTTCTTAGATCAAGTAAAGTTTATCAAATGTAAATGCACTAGTTTACACCAATTATTATCTCAAAGTTCTTTTAGCTTCCTTTTTGATGTATGATTAATCTCCTCGGTTATCTGGGGGATTTTTTTTTAAACACTAGAAAAAAAAATCATCAAGACAGTACAACAGGTGGACACAATAAAGTGTCTGTGCATGTTTCATAAGATATGGTGTGTTAAAGTTGAGTAACATACCACAACAATTTCACAATATAAAAAACTGTCAAAATATTTTGCAAACCTTTTTATTTTTTCCTGCTTTTGTTTATTCAGCATTCCACCTCAATTTTACTGGGTTATCTAATAAACATGTTTAACAGTGTTGCTTAATTTGGTTTTCAGATTAAAAAATGCTAACTGAAGAAAAATTGAGCAACACCACTCACAATCTGCTATTACCACAGGGTGCAGTGGAGTTTTTCAGCCATTTCACACCACATGTTTATGCGCTTCAAACATCAAAACCCCACACCTGCAGCAAATCAACCTGCATATCTATACAAATTGAAGCATCATGACTTTTAAAGTATAAAACTCCAGGCGGGCCAAATGGCCTGAAGTTATCAATAACAGCTGAATAAATGAAATATGCTACCTTCCCTTAAGTGGGATTTTTATTGATTTATTTAGACCTGATAACAAGAGTCGTAAAGCCATTTTGAGGCACCCTCCCCTCCGTGCGGCCCTGCCACCCTTCCTGCGCTGTCAGACCACAGGTTCAAAACACTTACTGCTGCTGCTTCTGCTCAAGCAGCAGTGGAACGTTTTTGCCAGGGTTGTAAATCTCCGTGCCAGATATTTTCTTTGATTCTTTTTTTTTGTAGCCCCCCCCCCCCCCCCCCCTTCCTCTACCTCTCTCTTCATATACATCACTGCATTTCTGTTGCACACGACTGTGCAAAGCCTCAGAGGCTTATTTGGCTGCAGCAAAAAGAGTGGAGCGGGGGTAGGGGTGGGTTAAAATGAGGAAAAGTAATTTTATATTATGGATACAAATTTGCTCACATTTTGTCTCCATTTAATGTTTTGGCTGCACACTTGCCTCAGTGAAAGCCAGAGCAATCCCCTTAGAATTTGACATTTCCAGTCCATATGCTTTGTTTCACATGGCCTTTTTTATTGTTATTAATTAGGCCATCTGGTCTTGGTCTAAGTCAGTTTCAGGTCAAACACAACTTTCACTTAACATCAACAGAAAGGGATTTCTTTTCTTACTGCATATTGTTCAGGGAACATGTAAAAATATAAAGGTGTGATAATAAATATGCAAAACTAATAATCCCATATATTATCATGTCTACAACTGGGATAAGCCTGTTTTTAATCTTTTAAATAATTATTATATTTCTTCGTGGCCATAGTCACAGTAATTAGTTTAAATGTGTATTTAAAAATGTCATAGTTTTGGGGTAAAGTGAGAAAACCCAAATTCCCACTTGTCACAGTTGTGACATACAGTAGTGATTCTTTTCCTGGACCACAGACTGTTTATATGTCCTCAGACTGGGCTTGCCTTGCCTTGCCTTGCCTTGCCTTGCCTTGCCTTGCCTAGTTTTAAGTCTTCTTGGTGTTTTGAAACTGCATGTGACACTGGTCAAATTAATTTCTATCTAATGGATAGGATTTTCATATTTTTGCACTTTTCAGACAAACAAAACTGCTTGATTAGGTTAAGGGTAAGATCAGGGGTTTGGTAAAGTACACTCTTTCATAAGTGGAACCACATGTTAGAAGACCAGCTTCTCTTATCTGCTATAAGAGATGACACCAGTAGAGAACGTTTAGCTATGGTCTCGCGAGAGGCGTCAACTAAAGTATACTGGACTGTATGTGAAAAACACCCTAATTGTCATCCTGTGCATTGAAATGTGATGTTAGGGTATCCACGCCTTAAAATGCTAGTCATATTATTCACTTTGTTCTGGTTTTGTATGTTTTAAACTAGTAATATAACTTAAACCCTTAACAACAGCTGTACTGGTGCTGCTCTTGCATGTAGCTTTTTTTTTATTATTATTATTTTATTATTTACTATTTGATTCTGAATTTTTTCACCAGATGGAAAGTGTTCCAGGCAAAGGAAAAAAGTCCACAAGACACCAAAATCACATGCAACCCTTGTTTGCTCAGCCAGCTGCACCTCTATGAAGGCAACAGAAATGTGAAACAGTTAACAACAGCTTGACAAAGGTCATAAATGAAGTCAAGGTGTTAAGCAGGTGCAGGGAAAAGAGAGTGGGTGGAATAAAAAGTAAGTGATGGGAAGGTCTGAGAAAAAACAGGGGATGAAGAGATGTTTCACCGGACAAACTTCGACCTCTTACTCCTTTCTGGACGGTCTTGTAATAAATTGCAGATCATTAAGAGTTTGGACACCTCTTGGCCCTCACTTCAAAAGAGCTCAGACGTTCTGCCTGTTAGTTTCAGATTTGGCATGAAGGATGGGCAGGTTATGATGCAGTTGCCTCTCCATAGCTCCACATCTGGTTGGCAGCACCTTGGCTGAAATTGAGACTTTGTCTCCTAAGGTTTTCTCATGACATCTTTATGATCACTTGCTGTTACCCATTGCAACACCCACTGGTGCTCTGGCCATACCTTTCACAATAAACCTCACAACCCAAACCCCCAACCGTCTCCCACTCATCCATGGTTCCCAACTCCAGAGGTCTAGTGAGTTCTAACATTAATGAAAACCATTTGTAGCATCTTCTGATTCCAGGTCTCTGCAAAAGATGCTGTTAAGTAGAACCTTGCAGACTTGCTTGGTATAGAGTTGTGAGCAGCAGAAAAGCTAACCTGCGCACCTTGTCTACATTACTACAATGGAGGCCTTTTATGTTGCTTTCCGATCAATGAATCTATCTCGCCTATACTGATTTACTGGTTGGCCTGGAAGTGCCCCCTAAAACCTTCCACCCCCTTTGGTTCTCAATTTCTTGCACAAGTCGAAAAGAGCATAAAATAAGAGAATGGTGTGCAGTTTTTTGTTGTTTGAGGGGTTGCTCTGACCTGTGCACCTGCCCCCACTGTCACCTTCTCTCCAAAGAACCCATGGACACAGATCTTGTTGTTGGCTTTGAACAGGTGCAGAGTGGAAACTGTGAGGCAAAGAAGGTACATTAATTACACGGCAGGCCGAATCACACGGCTTTGTTGCTGTGTTAATCTGCCAAGAACTTTGAAGGCTAGGACAAGTGAATTCACCCTGGGAATGAAAGTTTTCATCCTGCACTCAACTGCCATCATCAAAGGTTGATTACACTGAACACACACACTCACATAATCATTACCATGAACTGGTCTCTTAAAGACCTTTAAGTGAGCTATCGGACAGCTTTTGTGTGTATTTTATGTATACATATTTTTAAACACAAAGATGCGCACACAGACAAATAAATGCATTTTCATTCCAGTTTAACAAGAAAAATTAGACAATTAAAACATGTCACTTGGTCATTGTCTACTGTATGGACATCTTCACTGTTTTGCATTTCTTCCTGGCTGAAGAATTGTCAATTCAGTTTTATTTCATTGGTAGAGAGGGAAATCAGTCAAAACTCAAAGTTTTTATATTTTATGGTAAAGATCCTACAATAATACAGAGAAAACCCTAACAATCAGACAAACCCCTATGAACAATCACTTGGAGAAAGTTGGAAGGAAAATCGCCCATTCAACAGGAAGAAACCTCTGGCAAAACCAGGTTCAGTGCGGGGCAGACCATCTGCTGTAATTGAGGCATCATGGAAACCCCCATAGGCCCATTGTAGTGTAACTAAGGAAGGATTCAGGATCACCTGATATCTGTTTAATCAGAAAGGAAAGTTTCAAGCCTAATCTTAAATGTAGACAGGCTGTCTGTCTTCCAAAACCAAACTGGAAGCTGGTTCCACAGAGGACAGTACTAAAAGCTGAAGGCTCTTCTTCCCATTCTGTATCCTAGGAACAACAAGTAAGAACCGTTTGAGAGAGAAGTGCTCTAAAAGTGTGCTATGGTATTGTGAAGTTTTGAAGATGAGACCAGGTCTAATTATCCAAGAATACGACTTGGTATTTAAGAAAGTGTATTACATATATTCATAAGGTACAGCACTGTGTGACTGGTTAACTGTGGATATCGACACGCAGAGTAAAAACATTAAGAAAAGGTTGTGTATTAGTAAGACAGCTGGTTAAATTTAGTAACCTTTCTCAGAGATACTAATCAGAAAAATGCTGGTGCAGTCTGCACCTGTTCAGCTTGCTTATCAAGGTATTATCTTTCCTGTCAAAGTAATCCCACTATAAGGGGATTCTTTGCTAAATAAATTATTAATTACTTCACACGCACATCACAGAAATTCTCTAAATTATTCATGCTGGCAAGGTATGTAACAGGAAATCTTGTTACACTGATAAATCACTGAAGCTTGTTTACTTGCTAATGCTAGCTCTATTTCCACAGGTGGCAGACAGTAACTGAATAGTAACTCAGAGCAGTTAAAATAGAGCTAGCAGCCGCTTGTCTAACATGCTGGTCTCCCATGAGTTTCTCATCAAAGACTAGAGGTTTATCCACAATACACAACGCACAACAACAGCTGCTGGCCTCTCAGTTTGACAAGCTCAAGCCACTGTTAACAGACATGGACACATAAATGAAATTGAGACATGTTACAGATTATAGTGATACTGAAGCTACCAGCAGAGTTATGCCTGCTTCCAGAGACAATAGTCAGAAATTAAAGATCTTTAAGTTTTAAGAAGACTTTTCACCACATAGCCAACTACACAACGCAAAAATGAAAACTACTACAAAGGGACTGTAAAGTAATCGTTACACTCGCTAAGACTGCAGCCTGACTGCTCATCTATTTGTTACCTGTTTAAGTTCAGGGTTTGTCTGCTGACCTGGGGTCAGCACTCTCTCAGCTTTAACGTCACTCTGGCTAGATTATTGTTAGCCTGCTGTCTGTGCAGATACTTGCAAAAAGCTGAAGCTTTATTAGCAGCAAAATGCAGTTCTTTCTTTTTTTGCAAGTGAAACCTCTAAGTGTAATCAATAGGCATGCAGACTAACAATTCCAAGGAACTGAACAACTTAATTCCCATCCTTACATACAGTACATACACAGTCAGTGGCATTCTGTCAAAAATGTGCTTCAGTGATTAAGCATCTTAACAGATCTAGCATCTATGAGAAACTCTGAATGTTATAGGTTTAATCAGCTCTTTTGCCAACACTCACACTTAATTTTACATTCATGTTTTAATTCTCCCAGTACACATTGACAGTTTACCATGTCATACTCTGGTAAGACTTGTCAGACTGCATGCCAAATATTGGCTGGTCCGTAGCAGTACTCAACTATTTTTGAATAGATACAGGGGAAACGGCTACAAAAAACAATGTTCCAGAGTCTGACGAAAAGCCACAGACTGAGTAGCAGGTATATTCTTGCCTCGACATCAACCTTTGTTGTAATGTTCACGTCGCATTTTAATTATGCTGCGAAACACTCGGACGTGTTGCCATGCTAAGGACCATGTACATCAGGAGGTACTAAATTGTAATGGAAAGCCAGTCGATCCGAGTTGAGTCGCAGTGAGCCGATTCGAGTTGGTACTAATGGAAAAGGGCCTAGAGTCTGTGTTTCTGAGCCCATGCCCAACTGATTTTTTTTTTTTCCAGAGTTCCTCACAGGACAGCCACAGCAAACATGCTTTATAGCCTGTGATGCTGGATATTAAATAGTATATAAGAATTTAAATTACCTCACTTTTAAACAGATGCAGCAATGAAATCAATCCATTTAATAATCATAGGGAACATTTCTTTTTGCAGATTTTAGCAATAACTGGTTGCACTTAGAAGAATTATGCAAAACTAAATAAATAATTAAACATTTGGCTTTCTGCATCAAAGTGTGGGGGATTCAAGACAATTCAAGATCCCTTTATATTGTGCAAATAACATGATAAAATCTTTTGATCTGTCTTCTGTCAACCAAAACATTGGTGCTAGCTTCCACAGTGAAACTGGTTTGATGGAGGAGTATTTTAGGTCCAAATTCTTGCAGAGTGACTTCATTCAAAAGTCTTTCTATTTCTTGTTTTTTGTCGTTAGGATTTCCAAAACTGAATTCAGAAAATAATCAGAAAAATCTGCAGAACTTCCTTCTATTTTTTGTCCCAATACCAGAACAGAAAATGTCAGAAACATAAGGGAGTTGGGTGGTCACTGCTTTGTGGGTTAGGTTAGCCAGGGGGAAATGACATGTGACAGACAGATTCATTGTGGTGAACTAGGCCTAGCTGAACTCCTGGTGGCATCCACTCAGGGCAATGTCCACACAAGGTCTGTCACGGGGGGACAATGAAATAGGCCCTGTTGCAAGACAGATCCTTTTCCAGCAGTCCCTGCGAGTCCTTGGGGCATGGTGCCATCGCCCGGGGCACAGAGCATCTGACTGTCAAGCACATGGCTGTGTTGATAGGTTGTCGAGGCCAGAGAGCTGCATGCATTCAGGCGTACTGGAGCATTTACAAGCACAGAGAAATGCAAGCGCACATATATATGCACATATAAATTCCAATTTTATTTCAGTTAAACCAGAAAGAGAACACTGAAGAGAAGAGGAAAAAGGAGGGAGGGAAACAAATGCTGAGGGGGGACTGGGGGCACCCCCTTTTGCTCTGACAGGAGAAATAAATCATTGCAATTATGGGCCGGCCCAAGTAAATGGGGACAGGTCAGCCTTATCATTCCCAAGTTCAAGGTGTTTCCTGCTCATCTGAGCCAGCCAGGCCTTGATGCCAACAGATCCATGGCTAATGACAAAGATCTAAATGTGCCATCAATGCTTGTGAAATACTTGGAACAGGAAGAGAGCTCTTTTTCACATCCTGACAGGCATTTTAATGTCGACTAGATGTTGATGCAGCAATTCTGTAGAAGCAGAGCAACAGTATGAACATTTAGATATTAATTTTACACGATTGAAATAAATTAACAAACAACAAAAAAAACAACAAACGACAAAAAAAGAATTCAAAGGTTTTTTTAAGCTGCTGTAGTTTATGAAAAAATGGTTACATTCTAAAATTTAAATGGATCCAAGGATGATCTGCAAGTGTTAAGATTCACGGTTAAATTACACAGTTTGGGTTTACAGTTCCATACAGTTTGTGCATGCACATATTTTGTTTCTTGAAAAAAATGAAGAAAAAAAAAGAATGGGGAGAAAAAGATACAGATTGTGGGAGGTGAACTGGTGCCTCGCCAGTCCCTGTAACTATACTTCAGCAGTCAACACAGACTAAAATTTAAACAGACGACACCCTGCTCTAAAACAAATCAGACCTCTCTTTTGACTCCTCAGTGCCAGAGTGTGTGTGCGACCTGGGTAACATCACTAATGTGCAGCCATCTCTTTAATCCTTTGTTTCTTCACCTCTTTCAGTCTTTCAACACCACCATCTGACTATTTTGCTTTTATCCCTTTTCATTCTTGTTTTCCCCCATTTTTTCTCTCTTGTGGGTGAAAGTATAGGAGAGCACAGGACAGGGGGAAATTGGTGTAATGAATTTAGGGCGCTCATGCTTGCTGAGGCGAGCCTCCCTTGGCTGCTCGTAGCCATTAATCTTCCGCACTCTGTCAGAGCAAAATGTGCCCACAATAGGCAAAGGGGGAGCTCAAATTGACTACCAATTACGCGGCTGTGAATAAAGGATATGGAGAGAGGAGGGAGGGTACAATATGGTTCAGCGGTAACGTTTATTTTAACCCTGCAAGCGTCACAAGACCATAAAGGCCTTGAGATAGTGTGTCTTTGTGTGTATCTCTGTGTGTGTGTCTGCACAAGAGTAAAGACGCTTTCTGAGGACCTTGCTCAACGATCTCAAAACCTTGGGTCTGAGTTGTGTAACTGTTGGCAGGGATTTATTTTTTTTTGCACTCATATTACATAGAACACTGTGTTTTTAATTAGTATTAGTATTGTTTGGTATTGTTTAGCCAAATATCTCAGAAAGAGGTCAAAATGTTTTATGGTAGCAAAGAAAATACCTATATAAATCTATATAAAACCTATAAATCCAGCACTGTCCCATCAATACCTGATTTATTAAACAACGAGCTTGTGCTCTCTCCTGGTGACAAGGAGTTATCAAAGTAAATGATTCATAGTAAATGGATTGGTTCTTATATAGCGCTTTTCTACTTAACACGAGCATTTAGGGCGTTTAATATATAAAGTCTTTTTTATGTATTGGAAAAGGCTATTTTGCTTTGCTTTGTTTTGATCGGAGTTAATACAAAAAAGGATGCCTGATGTAAATGATGTGAGTCACTCCTTATGTCATTTCACTACATTTCAACTACAAATCAATTTTCTTGATTTTTGTCTCACGTGATATCAGAAACTGGCTTCACACTCAAAGTGTACTTGATGGCATTTTCTTTGTGTGAGGGGTCATAAATTTTAAGCAAATTACAATCGCTTAAAAAGAAGATAAAGCAATGTAGTTTTCCAGTTGCATCAAAAAGCATTTCTGCAGTACTCCAAGGTACCCGTAGGAGGTGCTGCATTATATCATAAAATGTTTTGTTTTATGATTATATATACAAAAATTCTGAGCTCCACTGATTTAGCTTTCTTTTGCACTGTAATAAAATGAACACACTTGATCAAGTAATGTACAGAAATAAAAAAGATTTACAATATATACTATTAATGATTCTAGATACATGATATATATTATTACAACTAATCATATCATGTAGCTGTAATAAAATACGCTAAAAGATTACAATTTTACTCTTGTTGTTTATAAAATAGTGCTACTTTTAGAAAAGAGCCCATATAATTCAAAACCATGCATTTTAACTTAAGGACTCTTTTAGCAATGCAATCCAGCTTAAAAACGCATTACTCAGTTGATTTCATTAAAGCTTACAGTGTCGATGACACATATTATTTGGTGTTTTGCTCATATTTTGACAGTGTGTATATGGATAAAAATGCCATTTGTGCAGGGCCTATGAAAATGTTTTGGGGGGGTTTCAGTCTTGAAGTCTTGCTTAACACCTTTAAAACTCACACTTATTGTTTTAAAGACACCTATAATAACACTAAGTCCAGCTGAGGTAAGGCAGTGTAATTTAGATATACTTGTTCAGGGAAATTCAGTTGTTAGTATGATTGCAGCACTGCTGGTTGTGATTATTTGAGGACCATGTTTATTGTATTACCCACAAGAACATGACAAGAACTAATAAGTTCCTTAATCATATCTGATGTCATTCAAGCCTAATTTCACTATTGGAGACAAGGGCCAGTTTGCTTGGAAACCACCTCCCTCTTAATAAGACCATTACACGAAGGGTGTGCTTAGCATGTGGCTGGGAAGAAAAAAAAAACTTGACTGAACACTGAAAGATAAATCAAATGCTTTAATGAAGTTTGACTTTCATGATTAGGGAATTTAGGCCCAAGTTGCTCTGAAGTTATGCAAAGTTTATAATTCCAAGAAAAACTTTCACAGCTAAAATAATACATTTCAAAGCTGATTGCTGTTGGAGTTTCACTCTCCTGTGTTTTGTGAATTTTAACAGGACATGTGTTGAAAGGGAGGAAGGAATGAAACTTAGAGTCTGCAAAGCACGATTGGAATGCATTATTCCTGATGAATATATACACAGCATTATCACCCAGTTGTGCAAGAAAGTTGTTTCTTTAATATAATAAATCCATTGCGGGCTGCTGAGTTAGTCATTGTGTCACTGTTGTTACTTTAACTTCTTTTGAAGCAGATGGTCTAAACATTTTCTCAGCATGCTGATTTGTTTCTGCTATTGATGCCAGTCAGTTGAAACATCTCAACACATGAAAAACAGTCCAAACTGTTACTGAAATACCTCTACCTGCACATTAAAAAGATGTGAAAAAAAATGTGAAAACGTAAACAGACTGTCATCACATGTCAGACGCAGTCCAGGAACTGATCATTTAGACTTGGCATGTATTCGTTTAAGGCCAAAGCTCATTTGTGTTGTCTTTTCTCTTTTACCTTCTTTCCACTCGTCAGTGAATTTGCGCCAAAAACCTCGTAGACATGTAAACTTCAGTACATGTCTCTGTGGACGCACTGCAGAATGCGTCCTGGCCTGTCAGGGGGGCAGATGGACGATGTTGTTCTGGGTGGGATGAAAGAGGCGTGAAGGAGTTTCAGTCAGCCAACTGCTCAGGGTCATGTAAGGGTTGTGCGCTCTGCTTGAAAGAGAGAGGCAGGGTGACTTAAGACATCAACAACAGAATCTTAACAACCCTCCATCAAACACACACGTCCATGTGTGCACTAACACAAACATTATCAACAAAACAAACACACTGATTGACGGAACAAGTAAAGTGTCACTGGGAAAATGTCCTTGCTGGGTATCTTGGTTTTTTTTCTTCTTTTTTTTGCTATTGGGTCTGTTTAGTACAGCAGATATCACTTGTCAGTCAAACTATTGACAGGTCTGTGGTATCATTTCAATCATTCCTGAAACACAAATATATTAAAGAAGCTACAGCAAATGCCATTTCTATGATTCTGGAATTGTAGAATGAGATGTGAGGTCTTGATCTGTGTAGCAACTTGATGTGAATCAAACAAAAAACAGCCTATAAAACACCTTTAAAGTATCAGTAACAATCAAAAAATTGAGCTACTGGAATGCCACATTATTCCTGCACCTCTGTAGTGCCAGTGTATAATACTGTGCAATGCTGCTATCTTCTTATTTATTGGTGTTCTGAAAGGTATTTGATACATACCAAAACAGATGAACATCAGTTATGCTCAGTAAGTAAACCAAAAATCTAAATAATATATTTTTTGACAGACTTAACAGGAAAATGACCTTTGGGTAGATAGTTGTGCAATTAGCTACAATAGAACAATAGGAAATTCCTGTTTGTCCAAAAACTATGTCTATATCAGTGGAGTCGTATTTTCCAGATTTTTACAGTGCACTTGGGGGTTGCAAAGGTATTATGAATCTGTTATTATGGCTACAATAACAAGAATAATATCCATACTGAAAAATCCTGTATTCTTTTTAAATGAAATTACTGCCCCCATGTTCTCTTGTTAAACAATAGCAGCACATAAAAGAAAAAAAAGCAAAGGCCAATGAACTTTTCCACTTGTTATCTGTGTAAGAATAACAACACGAAAGTTTTCTTCCACTCTTTGTATGATGGAGATTATACACGTCTGAAGGATATTTTTTAACCCTTATTTAACCAGGAAGTAAAACTTTTAAGCTAGCATGTTTTTCTATAGTTGGAGAAACTGGACCTCCCAAAGAAAACCAGTGCAATCAGAAGAGTAGGGAAGTAGTAAGGGGTTTACCTGGGTTTAAGCCTAGGCTCAAACTCTACCCACTGCAAATTTGCTCCTGTTAAGTCTTCTAAAATCGAAACTTCACGTTGCCTGAACGTGGATGACACTGTGTCAGTTAAATGCTGATTAGTTTTTTATTCATTTTTAGCCGAAACACAATAGGTGGGGACAGTGGAGTTCACCAGGAATGGAAGAATCATAAAAGATCAAAAAGTACAGTATGAAAAGTACAGACACTGGCTGCAGTTGGTGTTTTTTTGTTTTTGTTTCATGTTAGCTCTTTCTGTCTTGTAACTTTGCTCTCCTCTGTGGCCAGCTGATGAACCAACAACAAAACAGGCATGCGCTGAACAATACACCAATTATGCCACATATTTGGGATACTGCCCCCATCTGACAACAGACAATCCATGCAGGTAGGCGGGTGAAGCTACCTACAGACTGCCAATACACTACTGTACCACTGATGAACTATAATTTCCCCATGAGACTAAACCCCCATAATCGCATGTATATATCAAAGTGAATGTTGGAGTTAATGCTGTAGTATAAATGCTTATATTTCACAGACATTACACCTGAGATTTTATGTATAGGAGCAGACTGCATTTTTATTCCTCAGGACTATGCTGAGAAAGTGTAAACTTCTTCTTCTAAATATAATGACTAAAGTTTAATAATAGTCATATATATTTTCATGGAAGCAATTTAAGTATCTACTTATTGAACAATTTACTGTTTTGTTTGGTATCCCTCAAATGAACAATATTTATTCAGTACATTTTAGAACTGCATTATAGATAAATGCCATTTCAAGAAAACAGGTTTGGTAGTTTTCATGGTTTATTTTACATTTTCAGCACCACCTGCAAGACATTCACTCACTTAAACCCCTGGCAGATGCCTGGTGTGACCACAACTTTCTCTTGTTGCCTATTTTACTACAAAGCTACTCAAAACTACAACTCATAACCTTTCAGACTGACATTTTATCTGCCTTCTGAAACCTGCACTCCTGCAGTTCATATGGGGAACACAATATGAAGGCTGCAAGGAGAAAGTCTCACTGCTGTGTTGCTACACCCTCTCACCCTGACACAGAGTGGGAGATATCAATCTTTCACTAATTCCTTCAAGTGTGAAAGGGTCCTTGTGGTGTCAGCCAAAGGGGGAAGATGGTCCTGGCCAGAGGGATTGAATGAGGGGAGGGCAAAGAGGAGGATGGGAGGAGAAGGGCCCCCTCACCACAGAGACCCTTCTTTTGGGGTCCCCACCTCAACCCTGCGGCTGACACCCTTGGACGGCTGACCAGATGGCGGCAGCATTAACCCAACAAAGGCGATCTAATTAGGGGTACAATAGAGAGAAAGAGAGGGGGTGGCAGTGTCCTGATGGACGGCACGCCACAGGAACAGCCAGGCAAGCCGCCTGAGACCAAAGCAAGTCAATACCATACCTACAACCCCCAACCCTACGCACACACTCACCATTAACACACACTTGCTTACACCCCCCTGGCAGTAATATAGGAGCCTATGACTTTATTACCCCTCATTAACACAAATTAGACCACTTGAGCCTCCCTGAATGGCGATGACAAATTGAATTAAGCGTTTGGAAACAAGTCAATCCCCACCCCTGGCCAGGCTGTGACCATATTGCATTAACATTCATTGAAGGGTGTTTGTGTGTGTGTGTGTGTGTGTGTGTGTGTGTGTGTGTGTGTGTGTGTGTGCGAGGCTATAAAAAAGTGCTATTATTTAGAGGTAGGTGGAGTTTTAGAGGCTGTGAATGGTTAAATTCCTTTGGAAATGATATGGATCCTCTTGGCTGTGGTTTGTTAACTCAGGCAAGTTAAGGGGAGAATAAAAAAGAAGGAAACAGATGGTTTGAATAGAGAATTCAGCCAGCAAGCTAGACACGTTTTATTTGGGAATTACAGCTATTTATTTAAACGAGAAGGCCAGAAAATACTAAACTTTTGAGGCAAAAGACTTATGTTGCTTTCTTTGTTTTTCTTTTTTGTGTTGACTAATTTTCATTCTGCACTATCATGTACTGGCCATTTTCATTTGACATATTGTAGCTACATCTGTTGATAACAGAAATCTTACCAGCATTTTGTCAAGAAAAGTCTAGTTTACCACTGATATTCATGTTATATGTAGCATGCAGATACAATCTTTCAAAGGTATAATATCCAGCAGTAAAATCAAATTACTACATACATTGTCTTTGGTTATTGTTATTTTGACATCAATATGTGCAAATGTGCAGATAATATTTAGATGTAAGGACATAAACATGAACAATAATTTCTTAAGTGGTTGAGTTGATTATATTACAAAATCTCTTTTTATTGAATATTTAAACCAAACTTTCATTGTGTTTAGAAAGCAGATAATATATTTAACCCATAACTTCTTAAATATGTAAAGCTTTAAAGTGAAATGTTAAAGAAAAATAATGAGGAAAAAAAAAAACAGGTCATGCATTTTTCGTTGATCATTACATTTTCTAAAAAAAACCAGGCAGCAATCTTATAATCATCTCAGTAATCAATCCTCATTAAGGAGAAAACAACAGTTCTGTGTGCAAAGGTGAACTCAAAATTCATTTAAAGATTTCACATTTTTATTCATAATGAATATAAATTATACCTTTATAGTGTGGCAAAAATGGACAAAAACAATAACAGTAGATGTTTCTTAAAAGTGGTGTTACATTGTTTGCTATGATGTTTTTGGGGTTTTTTTGTTTTTGTTGTTTTTTTTTAATCAAACTCATTTGTATTGTTGAGTCTTCTAAATATGCAGTATTAAGCTGTGATTGTTAGACAGATGACTGTGAGTGTTTTTGTGACCTTACTTGTGTGAATGAGCAATTCTTCACTGCTCCTGTTGTTTTATTACAATTAGCTACTCGTGTTCGTTGTCATTTCAGCAATCATTTCATTTTCCCTGCAAACATTTGTCTCCCCTAAGATTTTGCTGACACCTTGTGGCAAACACACAGATCACAGTTTTCTGTGACAGCGTCAGACTGAGAAGTCTAAATGACTTTAAAACATG
This sequence comes from Copadichromis virginalis, assembly GCF_057382275.1. Classification (NCBI taxonomy): domain Eukaryota; kingdom Metazoa; phylum Chordata; class Actinopteri; order Cichliformes; family Cichlidae; genus Copadichromis; species Copadichromis virginalis. The sequence goes on along the minus strand of NC_140619.1, from coordinate 7,435,609 downwards.
GAGTGTAGTTGTGCTAATTGAGTAATAACAGGTAAATCACACAAATTTACAACTCAAGTACTTTTTCACTCATCAGTATGATTTAATTTATTGAGTTTTAGTTATTTAAGTTGGTATTTAGTAACAACAATAAAAGATATTTTAAACATATCTCTTGATACTCAACAAGTGACATGTCTGTAGATGACTACTGCTTTGTAATTTGAAATGTTTTCCAAAGTACGCAGTATACACTGAGCTCCTCTCTCTCACACACTCTGTGGTCCAACTTTGCTTGGTGCTCTCAGATGTCAGGATTTGGCAGGAGAACAAAATGATTCAAATCCTGGTTTATATTACAGACAGCTGTTATATTTAAAACAATCACTGATATAGATTTTAATGAGCTGCTTCTCGAACCACTGTGAGCTGTCTCTAAAAACATCACTCTTTGCCATTTCTAAGTATTTTTCCTGTTAATTCCATTAGCCTTCTATATTGTTATATTACTGTGAATTCAGACTAGATACCAAAGTAGAGATCAAGACTATTTTGTTTTCTTGGGCTTTCATTACTACTAATTTCACTTCTGCTTAACTTAAAGAATACAGACAAACATCTAGGAATACTCAGTGGTGTCAAGAATCTGGAATAATTAAAACTCGTCCTCAGGTGGCTAGGAGTTTGACAGGGACAGTATATGAAAAAGGGTCCCAACAATGAAGACAAATACACATACCTAATATACAGTATTATAACACAAAATAAAATATGTCCTATGAAATGTAGTTGCTCTAATTGTGCCCCAAATACTGCATTAGTCCAACAGTTGTACACGGTGCTCTTTGTCTTTTTCTTTTTTTCCCGTAGACAGTAAGTTCCATTTAATTTCAATATGATCCAACACCAGATGGAGCCAGAGGTTTAGAATACAACTTGGACTTGACCTGAAAGGCCAGTAACCATCTAATAAACAAACACACCTGGATCACACAGTTATAATTCTCTGATGACATAATCACATTGAAATGATGCTTTTATGCTATGATCTTGTGTTTTCATACAAAAACAGCTGTTTTCAAGATTCATCAGAGAGATATTGTAAAGCTTTGTTTCGAACAGTTTTATTATGCACCAAGCAGCCTGCTCAAACTCAAAAAGACAAAACCATATCAAGCCAGTCTTTGTTGATTGACCTGTAAAACTCAATGCAGCTTGTGAATCTGGTGAAAGCAGTGTTACTGTAAAAAAAACACCACCTCATGATAATATTTAACAATTGAACTAAATATTTCAACAAACAAGCTTTATTCATCTCATACACAATCATACAGAGTACAACATGCAGTGAAATGTTTTGTGTCCGAGCCACAGACGTACCCGGGGCTTGGGTTGTTTTGGGTTTTTTTCTAGCATGGGGGGTCTAGCCAGGACCCTTACTGGCTATTGGGTGGGAATTGAACTTACGACCCCCACCCCAAAGGTGTCTCTTACTCTTACTATCCAGCAGCTATTTAGGATTGTGTTATTCATAGAAAACTCTTGAGCAAAATATTAAATGAAGACAGCCATATGAATATCTAGACGTAGATGGAAAATGTTTGGCTGTGATCTGCAGCTGAATAGCTCAATTTAAACACCTAAATTGCAATGGTACAGATGGCACATTGTCACTGGCTATTATTACCAACCAAAACTCCCCTGTGTGATTAAAATAAATGAACTAAGAATAACAATGTTGCAATGGTTTGTTTTGTTTTCTGTATACTGAAGCTGGGTGGAGAATGCAGCTATTAACAGTGCCATGGTCTGACATTTGTTTCCCTCTGGGAAAATACTTATACTGGAAATAATTAAGCTAATATATTATCTTCATAATGAATAATAACAGAACTGTACTTCATTTCTCAAAAACAAAATAATTTTGAGCACATTGAAATGCTTAGTAGGTCAAGTTACAGTTTGTATCCATGGCTCAATCCATTATTGTTTGGAAACTGTACACTACCACACTTTTTTATATAAATAATCCAAGAGGATGAAAAATAATTTTACAAAATAACATATTTTTAAAATATAAGTGTTGTTTTTAATACTTGGGATGAAAATTATTTGTATTCAGTGACTGCCTGAAGTCTGGAACCCAAATACTGCATTTACCCAGTCAAGGTGCTTTGTCACACTTTTCCTGCAGCAGGTTCCCTGGTTTGTTTGTTTACGCTTTGCCTGCAGTTTTGTATTTAGTAAAGGAATAGAAACTATACTGTTTTGGCTGAGATCATGTGATTTACCTGGTCACTGAAAACATCCAATTTCTTTACTCTTGGGATGCGTTTGCAGTGTGCTTTGGATCTTTATCCATTTGTACCATTAATTGCTGTCCAGTTAGTTTTGTAGCATTCAGCTGGATGATCTGAGGAGAGAGCATGGCCCTGCACACTTAGAATCCCTCCTTCTACTTCTATCAGCAGTTACATCATCAATAAACACTAGTGACTCAGTTCCACTGGCAGCTATACACGTCGATGCCATAACACATGGCCTCAGCGTGTTTGACAAATGATGTGGTATACTTATTTGGACATATGAAATTTGGATTATCTTGTGCCAGATAAATTAAATTTTGTTTTTACAGAATGTACTAGATTGTTGAATTTGACCACTCTTGAAGTTTTTGCTATCTCACTGACATGTTAATTTTAGTTTTGCAGCCTGGTCATAACCTCCTTCGCCTGTATCAGCATCTCTTTGTCCTCATATTGAGTTCCAGCTGACCTTTGACCCTTTGGTTATAAAATATCATCACTTCATTATTTTATTTACTTAGACAACTTAGTGAGCAATATCTCTCCTACTGAAAACTGATGCTGTCCTTCATAATCACCTGTAGTGAAGTAAGAAAAACATGGTACTGTTTTATTATGTGGAGGACGTAAAAAGTCAATTTCTCAGAGACTTATAAATAACCCCTAACCGCACCAAACTTGTAATTTCCCTGTAAAATCCACATTAAGTTCTTTCAAAATAACTTCCAGATTTATCTTTGATCCTAAAACATTCAGAACGTTTCCCTAAACCCAGCTGCTCTAAAGGAGAACATCAAGCCACATGTGTATGTCTTCAATAACTTTATCTAAAGAAGCTGTAGCACACAATGTTTGCTTTCAGGGATCTCACGAGGCTTGAGCTTCACAAATGCACCACCCCTTCCAGCCTTCAGGTTGTGTTGTTTCTTCAACATCCAGCTCTCTGGCTGAATTGTAGAGGTCTTGTTTGACTTTATATTTGCCTGGTATCCACCTGGAAGTGGTACAAAAGCACAGTTGTGCAGGAAGCTTCTGCAATTTCCTCCCTCTTGCGTCACAAACGCATTACTGTGCCTCTCACCCAAACCACAACCACATGGGACGCAGTGCAGCACTGGAATTTTCCCACTGACAAAAACACATTAACTGTGTAGGGCCATGAGCTGACTGTGCCAAATGGTTGCTGTGATCACTTCAATGAATTAGGCCCTTTTTGTTTATTACTGTCACTTTATTACCTATATTTAATTCGGATTATCTCCAGAGGTATTTATGTTTTTTATATTTTTGTTGGTTTTCCTTGTTATCATCTATTTGGAAATTTGGAAATTTGGAGTCAGAATCTGATAATGATTCTGTACACTGATTTGTTGCAAAATCCATGATTTGGACTTTTTAAATATGTAGATAAGGTCCATAATAGATCATCCATCCAAAAAAATAATCTTTTAATTCTGTGCATTTACCCATTACCCCGCAGCTTTCTCACTGACTCACAGCTGGGTCATCTTTGGTTTCAGGTATCTACAGTGCATACTGCATCATGTGACTTCCCAGCAAAGCTGAAACTTCAGAGAAATACAGCACCCATTTTCCCAGGATACAGATTTACATTTTGATCAAACCTCAAGTAACTTCAGTTCAGTTCAGGTTTATTAGTCTCAAATCACAACAGCTGTCACCTGAAGGCGCTTTATGCTGCAAGGTTAAGACCCTACTGTAATTTGAAGAAGACGATCCCTTGTGAGTAAACGCTTTGTGCTGGCGGGACAGGGAAAGAAGTGGAAGGGGAGAGAAAAAAGAAAGGGGAGAGCGTACGAAGACATAACAAAATACAACCCAGGGAAGAGACAAAATGTAAGGATATGTTGCATCAGTATGGTAAAAGGACTGGTTCTTATATAGCGCTTCTACTCTGAGCACTCTTGTTTCATTCACCCATTTACACAAGCACTTCTTTCTATGCAAGTGCTTTCTATATAACATTCACACACATATTCATACACATTTATACTCCGATGGATGCATTGGAGAGCAACTTGGCGTTAATATCTTACCCAAGGATATTTGGCATGGAGACAGATGGGGATCAAACCACCAACCTTGCGATTAGTAGTTGAGCTGTGCTACTTCCTGAACTACAGCCAGTATAGAAACAGATGGGGTGTAAAAAGGGTGAGTAGAAAATAAGTGTTCAGTGTGTCAAAAGGTATAACAGGAAGTTCCGCAGCAATCTGACAGTGAAGGTTATTGCATAGGGTTCAGAGGGCTTTGCAGTTGTCTTGTAGGTTTCAAAGTAGATTTCCTGTTCAGGTATAAATTGAGGAAAAGGGAAAGTTTACAGTCACCTGATCCAGTCTGAACTATAAACTTTATCAAAAAGAAGAGCTTTGAGTCTAAACTAGAGAGAGCATCTGTCTCCTGAATCCAAACTGGGAGCAGGAGAGGGACCTGACAGCGAAAGGCTCTGCCTCCCATTCTACTTTAAGAAATTCTATGAACCACAAGTAAGCCGTCAGTTTGAAAGTTAAGTGCTCTGTCAGAGTGATGGTATTATAGGGCCTGATTATTCAAGACTTTATATTTGAGGAGAAGGAGTTCAATTCTAGATGTAGAGGCTGAGCCTACGCTTGAAGCCACTGAGGTGTTTGTTAACGGGGGTGACGCAATGTCACTGGTATGCATGAATTAATTAAACAGTCCAATAACTCCAATAGTACTTATCTTGTTTGGTCTTTATTCCAATTTTTAACATAACAGCGCAGCGGTCACAAACTGTTTGCCTTCTTGCGATTAATAACACACCTGATGCTGATTATGTGCGTCTACCATAAATACCCCATACGAAAACAGAAAAAGGTGACCTCTGGCAGCAACATAAGGTATTAACCCAAAAATGGCTCCTACATTTAACAGGGAACCAGTGAAGAGAAGCCATTTTAAGAAATATAGGACCTCTCTTACTCATCTCTGTTAAAATTCTCACTGCAGCACTTTGGATTAACTGAACTTTTTTTTTCAGATAGCTGTTGTTTGGTTCCACCTACAGAGAAATTAATCTTGTAAGTTTCCCTAAAACCTATAGCAGCCTTTTCATCACTTTCAACCAGAAACAATATGAAATGAGTGGAAAACAGACCGCCCTCTGGCAGTTTTAATTCACTGCATTATTAAATAAAAGAAGATAGAAAACAGATCAATTTACCACTTGGACGGTGATCAATGCAGCAACACAATCGCATAAAAACAACCCTGGGCCATTGTTAATGATCATTTTGTCAACGCAAATTAAACAGATATGAATGAAGACAAATTGCATTGCATAAAAGAACCTTTTTTCTTTCTCGAACTTCACTTTGAGCACTTGAGCACTAGCCAAACTGTGCAATATCTGCAAATAGTATGTACAGTAGGATTTTTATGATGCAGAAATCGACAGTTTTTTTAAAGTAAAGACAGCTATTGAGTGCTTTCATGTGACTTACAACAGTCATAATGGTATCATATGTTATCACTTGTTTTCAGATAAGTCTAGTAAATAGTATTAATTTTCCATTAAGGTATATCTACATTGAAAGGCAGTCAACTTCTTGAAAAGTACTTTGAAACTGTCCTTAACTTCTATTTTACACTAAAATAAAGAAGCATGTGATAGATACACGCATTCATTAAACATTTACGTTACACTTGGCCAGCAAAAACTCCAGTTTATCTGTGACACATCACCCCATGTCTCTGAAGTATTAAAGCTGACAAGTTTTGGAGTACTAGCATTTCCAATGGCATGTCAGAGTGCAAACAGTAGAAAGCATATTAATGAATCGTTGTCCCTGGCCAGTTTGAGTATCATATTCTATTTTTAGCAGATTTTAAAGCACGTTTTTTCATTTAGGCAATGCACCAAATTAAACACTGACAAATGCACTTTAGTGGTTTGCAGTGCTTCAGCAAACAGATTTTGAAAGCATTGTAATCATATATTTGGTATTTACAGCAAGGTTCTAATCCACTGACAACAATTATAGTGCAAAAAGAGATAAAGCATATGACCGAAGACTGAAATCGTCGCACCTTGCACTCACCAGGTTAGTTTTATATATATTGAAGGAATCCATTTCCTTTATTTTATTTTTGAGGTTTATTTTTAGGTTCATTTGGTAATTCTTTCTGGTTTCATTTAGATCTGTCTCTAAATGCAATTTTCAATCTTTTGATTATAATATTTAACATTAAAGGGCACCAAATATCCAATAGGCAATAATATGAAGGATAAAGATGGTATCCTCTTTTACCTCACTCTATGGAATGACTTTCACGCTTGGCTGCTGTCCAATTTTATCTCCAGGAGTTGCTAGGCGACAGGATCATCCTCATTGCAAGGGTATTCTGGAAAATGATGGAACCAATAAATGAATTTATTGGTTATTATCTGCCTTCAACATTGCTATCACATGGGTCAGCGACATCAAAACATGCTATGTAAATGGACAATTTTAGTATAGCAACGTTAGTGCACAGTAAGTCTGTTTAATCAGAAAGTTGTCTGTGCAGCCACCTTGATTAGATTAGATAGAACTTTATTAATCCCTCGGGTGGGTTCCTCTGGGTTGTGATGTTGTGTTGTCTGAATTAACACATTGTTTAAGTCACATTAAGACCAACTGAAGAGTATTAGCTTAGTTTATATCAGCTGCTAAAATGTTATAACTTGGTGACAAGTACTCCGAGATACCACCAGAGTCATAACCAGAGATGGGCAGTAACGCGTTACTTGTTACTTGTAACGCGTTACTGTAATCCGATTACTTTTTTCAAGTAACGCGTAAAGTAAGGGATTACTATTGCAAAAACGGTAATTAGATTACCGTTACTTTCCCGTAGGAACGCTGCGTTACTGCGTTACTAAAACCGTGATTTTTTTTGCGAGAATGTCTCATGACAGTGACATAAGCAAGTGCAACATTCCTGGCAACAGATCAACAATGGATAATATATGGAGTGCGGGAGAGAGTATGAGCGCGCAGCGTTTAAAGCTTGGAAGTACTGACCTTATTTTGAGTTTGATTCCATAAAAAGTGACAAAAACATTAGCATCCGTTGTGCGTGGGAAGAAAACTTTTTACAGCGAAAAAAACCCCTAAACTTCCAAGCAAGCACCGAGTGCATTACGACGTAATGGGAAATTCACAGAGAAACTCGCGGATTCTTCCACTGACCGCTGCGGCACACCTGCACCAGGGCAAACCTCCGCCTACGCCACTCCTGCTTTACAGGTGAAAATAGAGCAACAGGACCGCTAGTCTGTGACTTTATTTATTTTCTGCTGTGTTTTACTTGCATCTATTTGAAAGAGTGAGTGTAAACACACACAAAAAAATATTTTAGTGCTGGAATGTGCAGAAAATAAGTTTAAATGTTAAACTAATTTATTCAAGTCAGAGAATGTTGCATATAATTAAAATTTTGCTTGATGCATAAAGTTAAAAGATTAAAACTAACAAAACAAGTTTTAAAAAGGATCTTTTCCATTTGATTACATTTTGTATGATGGATTATGCAGAAAAAGTAGAATTGGGCTGAAAGATCTATCGCTTTATCACCTATTCAGGTTGTAAATCGTGATTTTAAAAAGTAACTAAGTAACTAAGTAACTAAGTAATTAATTACGTTTGAAAATAAGTAATCAGTAAAGTAACGGGATTACTTTTTTGGGGAAGAAATCAGTAATTAGTTACTGATTACTTTTTTCAAGTAACGACCAACACTGGTCATAACGCTTCCTTGTTTCTTTATTCAGTCAAGTCCTTCCCTAAAAGATCTTTAATGTCCTTAATCTCATCAGAAACCTAATTTGTCTTTCATTGGTTTGCTTACTAACATTTTTTATTGTGTATTTAGTGCTGACTGCAAATGCAATTTGGTCAAATTTTACTTCATTTATCAGATTATTTAATTTTATAGAGAAAGTAGTTATTGATGAGAAGAGGAGAATTTCTGCAGTCCGGTGTTAAACAGGCAGCCTAACTAAACTCAAACACAAATGTGCCATGTATGTGACTTGAACAACTACAGACCACTTCAAAGACATTTAATTGGCCATACAAACTTCCCACTGAAACCTGCTGACCTGAATTCAATGATTCAGAAGTGGTATAATGACAGCACTGAGGCAGCACTACACCAGAGAACAAATAACAAAACACTATTAAGCCACTGCAGTTAAGCTGCCCATGAAATCTAGATAAATCAAACCAAAAGAAAATAATAAAAAAATGAATGCTCTGGTAGGAGAAAAACATGACTATTGTTTGAATCTTTTGAAAAGGTTTTTCTCAGATACTTAATTGATAAGGTATGGCAGCATGTTTGCTCCTTCTGACACATCAAGTAGCTTTGATTATCTCCTCTGATAGAGGGCTTAGTGGGATGCATTTAATATTGGAACAGTTTAAAAGATACTCCTACACCGCTGCAGTCTATAACTGCAATGTGAGGAGTGAATGGTAGCAGATATTATTTGAAGTCTGGATGTCATTTATTAGTCAGTCAGCACAAAAGCAAATATCTAAATACCACCATTTCAATCATAAGCAGACAGGAAAATACTTGTTTCAAAAGCCAACCATTTTTTAAATACAGCACACTCTTAAAAAATGCACATTGCCTGAATAAATACTAGTATTATTTATTGTTCTTTTGTTCTGCAGATCCATGCACCAGAGACTTAGAGGATTATTTCAACTGACAGTACATCTGCACCCGTGAAACAGCCACTGAGCTGTAAGCTGATCATGCTGAGAAAGAAACTTAATAACCTGTCCACCTCACTTAAACAGCAATGAGTTTTGATTTTAGATAAATCCTTTGTGAAATTTTAATTACAGCATCAAAGCTGTAATCTGCCCTTCAGTGGGACAGAGCTGGAATGAAGTCCAGTGAATAGCCACTGTCGAGATGTTGACAGAGAGTTCACCAACACCATGCATGCCATTATGATTTTTCCACATCAGCAGCTTTAAAGAACACAGAATATAGAAAGTGTCACAAAAAATGTATGAATATTTTTGTAATACCCTTTATCACTACATGAGGTGGCAATCTGTTTAAAAAAATACACAATTTACAATTTATTTTAAGGATCTTGTTTCCAGTTTTAAAATCAAAGCCGCATCAAATCACTAATAAACCATTAAATATAAAGGCTAAAGGTGTTTTCTTTACCTCAATGTATGGAATGACTTTCATGCTCAACTGCTGTTCAATTTTATCTCCATGAGTTGCTAGGCAACAGGAGCATCCTTGTTGCCTTGTACCCATAAATGGATTCTGTAGATCTGTAACTTATTATTCCACATTGTTGTGATATGGGTCAACGAAAGAGAAGACTGCTATGCAAATGGGCCATCAGGCCATTTAGCCGTGACATCTGAGTGTTTGCTTTGTCCTGCCTGGAGAAGCACATATGCTGCCTTGCCCCTGTATAAATTAGTGAGTGGGTATGCAAGCAAAGGTCTTACATTATAATGCCATTTTTTCAGTTGATCTTATTAGAAAATAAAACATCAAATAAAATTTTAAGAGAATTCTTAAGATTCTAATTTCTAAACAATAAATAAATAAAAAATACACTAATTTACAATGGCAAAATGAATTCATTTTACAATTTACTTATTTACTCTTCATTTAATTTATTATATACTTCTTAGTAATTGAAATTCTGTTAAAATGGATCACTGTTTTGCCCTGCAATACACTAGCAATCTGTCCAGAGAGTAAATTGTCTTTTGCCCAGTAAAACCTGGATATGGTTCATGACATGTCACATGTCATCATGACATGTTCGGGACTTACAATCGCCTAGAGTGCATGAGAAAATCTAATATTTGACACTTCAAGTCAAAACAAAACCACATCTATCTAGATCAGGCTCCAAGCAGGGTCAGTTGTGCCATACATAAATAATTTTCATTAAAAACTGAAAATTGTCATTTTCATAATATACAAAATCTATATATCAGTGCTCATTATTAAAATGTTATCTGCATCATTAACACGAAGGCAGCTGCAGATAAGAAATAAAAATGGCACAAACCTAAACACTGATAATACTAGATAAAGTCACTTCTGTCTTAGTAGGTGCAACTACTGGATTGGCTACAGACATTTTTTTCGTGCACTGAATGCTGAAGGTTGCATCTCATCCCATCTAAGAGGACTTAGATGGTACATCAGACTAAGAAGTGTTGGGAACCACTAATCTCCTGTAACTACATCTCTTTAAACAGGAGACCTTCTATGTAGCGACCATGATGAGAAGCAATATGAGTTAATGACTCTTCTAAATCACATTAACAGCAAAGACAAACTGCTGCTGCAGAGCATTAGCTAAATCTTCATCACATGCCAGATCCAGTCGCCTCATTCTCAGTGAATGGTACTCTAAGTCAACACCTGCAAAATATGTTTGCCTTTTAATTAAAACATTTCTCTCACTCATCTTTCATATTTAAACAAAGAATATGTAGTCACTGGCCAGATGTTGCTGTTTCACATCTGATCGCTATATTCCATAACCCACCCCACCAAAAAAAACCAGCCAACTAAGGCGAATTATATGATCATGAAAGATACATATCTCATAAATGGTGGAACTAACTAGATTATATGGGCCCTCTCTGCAGAGCAGCTAATGGAAGCTGCAGTGTAGTGGAAATAAGACCTGTTATCTTACTGTGTTTGCCTGAAATGCTAGCCCGCCAGGCTTTTTCACCACTGTTCTCACTGAGATAAATCCCTGTTGCACTTAGTAGTCATCCATTTTTAATGCCACAGCCTCAGCTGGAGATACATAAAGACAGAGGAGGAGAAGACAGAGGAGGGAAAGCAGGGACGGGGGGAGGGAGGAACTGCCAAGAAGTGGCTGACACCAGACGAATGCTTCAGGCTAATATATGTTTGTATGCTTAGCATCAGCAGCAATTAAGAGTGTCTAAGGTTGTTTGCCTGGTGAGACAGACAAAAGACAGTAGGGCGATTCATGAAGTCATCATGATTTTAGTACATTTCCATCATTTATAGAACATCTGTAACAAACCAAGCTGCTGGAGTAAATCAGAAGCACTCACAGCTGCACAACTGTGTACAGCCATGATTTCTTTTCCAACAAACAAGAAGCAAGGCAGCAAGGCTTCCTGCCTGTTTTTGAGCCACATAATATGTCTGCAGCAGCCATTCCACAGATGGCAAGCAGAGAAGGCTGGGAGGGCCAGCTATTCAATCCACTTCAGCACAAACATGATCTGTTTGAATGGTGAGGCATAAGCCAAGACATTCTTGTGTGGGAAGACCTCCCTAAACAACTGTGAGCAACCCATGGCAGTGTGTTTGCCTTTCAGAAACAAATCTTTAAGATATGAGAGCAACAGATCGGTCTGAATTCATCCAAAAAGCAAAGGTTAAGTGTGGTAAAATGCAAAGTAGTAAATGTAACCTAAGCAGGGCATATGTGATCCACACACAGGCTCTGTGTTAACTCATGAGTGAGACAGTCAGCTAGCTGGCCAATTAGGCCAAGCAAAGCCATTTCTTTGTTTCTAGTCGACCCCCTCCACCCCCCACCCCCCGCTTGGTTTAATGTAGTTTAGGAATCACTAAATCAGTAATCTGAAACTTAAACAAAAACCTTTGTGTTTAGAAAAGGGTAAACCAATTAGAGAACACAACCACATAGGTCCAAATATTTCATACGTTTTTATTTCTCTAGTGTATTTATATGTTGTTATTCTGCACAGCAGCATACAGGAAATTGTGGTAAAATATAAATAACAAAGTTCAACAGTGTTTCTTTTTCTCTTATTCATTTAATCCAAAAAACCTCTGTTAAAAGTGGCAAATTTTGTCAGCTTTTTTTCAATATCCGCTCTCTTGCACACTCTCAAGAATGCAACATTGAACAACTAAATTTTAAAAAGTATGGGTATATCACTATTTACAGACAGTCTCACCTTTTGGTGAGCAATGCTATAGCTTTTTGGAAACTTACTTCCATTATGTTAAATGCAACAAAATGAAAATACAATTATGTTATACAAAGATCAAAAATACCTATCAAAACCCTTATTATAAATGGCAGCACTATATCAATAAACTGCTGTTGACATTTTTACGTGTAAGTACAAAATCCTGTTGAGGTAGTGCCCTCTGAAGTCACTTGTAATGTTAAAATACTGATTAAACATCACTTTATACACAATACAGCAAATCTTTCTCTTTTTTTTCTTCAATTCAATTGTATTCCTTTGGTAAACAAAACTGTCAGAAATGTGCAGTCCTGCAAGTGACACTTTCAATCATACATTCACAACATTTTTGCATCTTTTTTGGGATTCTTCAGAAATGTAATAATGGGATAACATGTTGTTTGCGAACATTCATTTGCCATTTTCTTCACCCCGACACAGAATGAAAGGTAAATGGGACTTACTTAGTTTCATAATGCAAAGCAGACATGCTTATGAGACTCTGTGGTGAATACATTGTGAGGGCAAACCAAACCATAAACACCATAAAGAACGAGAGAACTGACAGAGAAAAGAAATCCAGTGTGTCACCCTTATTTGGGAATGTAAACATAAAACATATTGAATAATATTTCTCATTAAATGTAAAATCGGGTAACTGTCTCATCACACATGATTAGAACAGAGGTTTGGCTTTACAACGACTGATCAGAACGTTCCCCAGAGAATATGAGCCCTAAACAGAGGCCACATTGTCTTTTTTTTTCTTCTTTTTCTTCCTGCCTTGCAGATTGAATGTCAACTTTTACAGCAAGTTGGAAAATATGTTGTGGAGTTTTTAGGCAGGCAGATGGGATCAAAGAGTTCCTCCTCCAGTCAGACTCACACAAGTATTCACTAATGACACATTCTTGAGCTTCTTTAATGGCAAACATAACTTTGGTTTCTAAGACGTGAAAGAAAATCGAGGCAAGCTTAGCTCACCATACAAAAATACTTGGTAGAAAAAGGCTATGACATTCATCCCCTTTGCCAATGTCAGTGTGTTCCCTACATGACCAAAATACTTTTTATTTATTTTTTTTGTATTTATTCACACTTTGTGATTATTGATACATATGTGTATGTATACCCACACTCAAAATAACTACAGACTATAAAGAAAAATAAATCCGATGTATAAAGCATAAAATTATTCTATGTGGATAAAGGAACTATAAAAATATAAGAGATCTTAAGAGAAACAAAAAAGATAAAATCAATATGTTTATGAAACTGGGATAAAGGCTAGAGCCGAAATCAAAACAGTCATCTGGAAATTGTTCAGTGCAATTTATTTTACTTTATAGTCTTGTTTGTTTAAAATATTTTCATCCTCTTACCACCCACAGCCCTCCCACCCTTTAATGGTCGCTGGGATGGCTGGTCTTTTGACAGTGGACAATATTTTATCGTATGAGCATTGTCCCCGTTGGCACTGCAAAGGGGGCAGGTATAAGCCCTCAGAATCGGGCACACAACCCTGCCGTCCGGAGTCTTCAGGACGTGGGAGCCGTACACCTCCTCGGGCGCTCCGTTATTTCGGCAGAAGACGCAGATTTTCGGCTCCTGTTTGGTTCTGGAAGCGGGTTTGCGCATCTTCTTCTCCATGCCGAACATATCGAACCCAGTGAAGTTCCCACCAAAACCCACCTCCCGCTCCGGCAGCTGGACGCCGAGCTGATTTTGGAAGGGGCTCAGTATCGAGAAACGCTCTTTCAAGTCCAGGATGGAAGCTGGTGGGGGGCTCCCGGACGGGCAGCAACAATCCAGGTGCCCGCTTTCTCCAACGGCACCCGCGATTATGCACGGACACGCCGGGGAATCGTCCAAGCCCAGAGTCGCTTTCAGGGACTCGGTGATGGAGTTGGGATTTTGGGGCATGCTGAGCTTGTTATTCTTCGTAACCAAAGTCGTCAGCCCAAGATAGTCGTTCCAGAAATTAAAAGTATAGTCATATGGGCTGCGCGCATTCAGATAGTTCTGATTGAGAAAATCCATGGCCACTTCTGCTCCTTCGCTTGCCGTAAAAAGGCGAAACAGACAGAGTAATCCGTAGAGTCTTTATAGCCAGAGTTCTCTTCCAGGTATGGCTCATGTGCAGCGATGTGGTCTCCAGTGTTCCTGTTATGTTTGAGCGTCCTGCAAACAGGCTTTCTTGTTATAAGTACCAAGAGGGCGGGGCGCTCTCCCTTGAAAACCAAGTTCCTGATCAGGTCGAAAGCAGGCTCGCTGTTTTCAAAGCTACAGTTAGACAGATTTGTTTTCTTGCAGGCTGGCGCTTTCTCTTCTATCAATCATTATTCTGCAATTAAGGCATACGGCGACTTTCATTAAAAATAGCTTGTTAATACTTAATGATTTGAACAAGTGCGCAAAGAAAATATTTCGTGCAAAAGCCTTACTGTAGGTAATTACATCATTTCAGCGCCAGTACTAATCAATTACGACTCGGAGTTTCGTTCCCCTTCGTACTAAACATTACAATCCCGCGTGTTTTGTTGATCAGTATCGTTAATCAGTTTGTATGAATACCATCAACGCCAACTCGGCTTTTCACACAACTTAACCCATTGTGAGCCAAGAGCATGGGCCCTTTGTTTCTTGCAGAAGCCATCCTCCTACAGTCCATGGGAGAAATAGCCTAGGCTGATGCGTGCTGTTATGTTAAAACTGAATCCCATGTTTCCACATTGTCAGGTTTTACAGTTCCAGGACAAACTCACATGCAGTGGTTGATTTAAAATCATTTGATGAGTGGTTCATAATAATCCTATATTTTGTGTTTTTCGTCACTAAAGTATTTTCTACTTGCTCACAACCCTTTCTATCTGATAACATGGTTTGGCAGAGGGAGAATGTATTGTCAGTTTGTATGTTGTATAAATAGAAAATAAGTTCTGCAGAAAATGTCTAACCTCCAGATCAAAACCCGTTTACTTGCAAGATTTTAAAATGAAAGAAAATGTTTAGTAGATTAAAAAGAATCTTTTGTTGCTCGAAAACAACACATCATTTCACAGTCATGCTGTAAACACAACATGCAGACCAGTTTATCAACAGGGGGCAGCAACATGCAATTGCAGGTCAGTTCATATGAACCAAAAGACCTTTTGCTCCCTACTTCTCTCCCCAGTATGAATGACAGTACCAAACAAATACTATAATGATGGCTACTGGCTGGAAGATGACAGTCACCAATTATATTTCACTAAATCCAGATGCATTCATGTAGTCTGAATCCAGTGAGGCAGCTATGGTTAAGTTCAGAGAGCAACTAAACAATTGCACAACTAAACAATTTGGTCAGTTTGGGGGATTTTTCTACATTTATTTTTTTCATTTAGCCAAATAAAGCACATTACTTAGATGTTGGCTTATGAATGACCTGTGGAACGACTGTGACAATATAAATGGCAAATGTTATTATGAAAATGTTATTTATGTTGTATCATTTTGTATTAATTTACCAAAGTTGTCATTATTATTATTGGTAGTAGTAGTGTTGTTATGTTTAAAGGTAGTTTAATTAAGCCATTTATTCAAGCTTTCAATTGGCCAATGCTGTGTAGAATTCATCTTGGAAATAACAATGAACTTTGAAGAAGGCAATTGTCTGAGTGGTACATAAAATACAGACATTAACATTATAACAGCGGTATTACTTTCCAAGAGAACAGTGGTTCCCAAAAGCATTTCCTGATGCTTTTTTTCTGCTTGTTTTACTTTAACCACAAAAATAATTTTTGTTCTTTTAACCCCAAAAATTCAAATGGCATCGCCTGCAGAGAGGTAAAGACAGAAGTATATGAATGACCAAACCAATGGGTAACCATGAGGTAACTCACTGATGCGTGAACCCCCATTTTGAAGCTTTGACGTTAACATTTCAGCCATTACCACCATCATGGATTTTTGAAGCCTCAAGTGACCAAGTGAGGGTCGAATGCTAAGTTGTGTGTATGAATACTGCATGGGTGCATCATCCATACAGAGATATCTGCCACAGTAGTTGTAACATCTATTGTAACATATGAAAGTAAATAATGCAGAACTCCTTTCACAAATACTGGAGCGCAGTTTTTGGATAGGCTCTTACTACAGTTTACCAAACAGCAGTTCATATTGTTTGTTAGATAATTACATTAAAATGCTCCACAAGGCACACATGGCAACAGAGTAAAAGGTTTGATTCAGTGATTTGAAGTGTACAGGGTGAAGTGTAAAGAACATCTATTGGTCTAGTCTGGACATATCTGTCACTCAAACCAGGCATGCTCCTAATAATGCAAAATTTGAGCCCAAAAAATAACACCAGAAATCAATTCTTGTTCCAGTCTGTGTTGATGTTTTCTATAAAGTTGGGAATATAGAACATGGGATTCTGTGGGGACTGATTCATTTTGTGAGCCAACTTCAATGAGCCATTTGAGAAACATCTGGGTCAGTGTGCACTGGCTTAATTTTTCAGCCCTGGACCTTTGAAGTTAAGTTTGTTTTGTTTTTCTGAGCATTGCTGGTTCTGTGTTTTCATGTTTATTCAAGTCATATTGAGTTTTATCTTGAGGTATATGATCATTTTAGCTGTAATATCAAAAACCTCAGTTATTACAAATCTATAGACCTCTAACAATGCTGCAAGTATGTTTTGCAAAACACAAACACACTTTAAAAGGTGTGACACAGCACCAGTAGTTTCTTATCATACTATTTGTGTGTATTTGGAAAGCTCACCGCATGTGTAAGCTGGTAGTTGGAGTTTTTCTTGCTATTTATGTTGTGAGAGACTTGCTATGACTCTGTAGGAATTCTGCCAAATAGCAGCACATTATGTTTCCTTTCCATCAGTAACATAAATTATCTAGATCTTACTCTTGAGGTAAAATCCAGAGTAAATATGAGGCAGCTGTCCTAAACAGTCCACTCACTGCAGGCCTCTGATCCTGTGATGAAGTGGGCAGCTCAGGAATGTGGAAGCAGCCCTCTTGAAACAACGATAACACGAATGACTGGTGTTCTAATTAAAACTTCCAGGGGGAGGCTACAGGAACTCACTGACTTGGGAGGTTCACATCTATTTTTAAGGGATATAATAAGAATGCACTACCTAAGGAGACAGGCGTGTTAGGAGCAGAAAAAAGGCACAGTTCAATGAGCTGCAGTATTTTAGAGGCCATTTTTTCACTGTTCTATGTGTTCAGCAACTTCAGTTGAAATAGTATCGACTCCTCATTGAATTTTCAGTCCCGAGCTCCCATTCAGCTGGAGCTGGATATGAATTTTATCATGAAGCATTAATAATGTATTTAATTGCCAATTCTTTTTTTTACAAGTCGGGGCAGACTGTGTAAGCAGATTCCTGTGTTGCTGCAGTGTAACTGAAATATTCATGGGCGCATTATTCCTTAATTTTGTTGTGACTAAGAGGGATTAATACTCATCCATTAAATAAAGCTAATTCTATGGGTGCCTCAAGGTTGCTTGAGTGTATTGGAGAAGCAAGTGAGATTAGCAGTGGAATGATGCATCACTTCAGCAGGGTGGCTACGGCTGTAAATTGATTTAGGAATCACACTGACTAAGTGATTGTTGTGTAAGAGTTTTTTCACTTGACAGGGAGAAACACATGGATCATCAGGAAAAGCGGGGGCTGTCTGAGGAAGACACTTTGTTTTAATGATCAGATCATATTTCCTGCACAGGCTCATTAGCAATATGAGGCTCAGTCTGTCAGTTTTTTTACTTTTTCATTTATTTTTACTGTGTGTGTGTGTGTGTTCACTTTGAGTATGTAATCCAGCTCAAACAAGCATTTTGCTGAATTTGGGGAATATGATCATGTCTGATTCATAGGACATTAAAGTGCATATCTTCCACCGATGATTAATGCTTCATAATTATAATCCTCAACATTCTGTGCTATAATCCAGCCTTTTATTTTAGCAAACAGAACAAGATTGGTCACATTTGGAGCGCAGTTCATATTTGCCACGATGAATGAATGATTGATGACATTGTGGAATGCCTTAAAAAAATAAAACTCTCGCCTTTTTTCCCCTGTTGCATCTGCTCATACAGCCAGTAATAATTTAAATGTGTCACTGGGGCGTATTTTGAATCTGATACGATGTCTAAAACATTGTAAGATAAATCACAGAACACATATTTCTGTGAACTGTGGCTGTCTGTTAATGCGTTGTCTGATGTTTGGTGTTGTTTTGTTTTTGGTTTTGGTTTTTTTGAAGAAAGTTTCTGCAGTGGCCTTGAAAAGTGAATATGGAGGGGGAGGATTACATGAAGCATTCACACGAGGAAAGCTTTCGGCATATTCCTACTCCACTGCTAGGAGCAGCTGCAGCTATAGATAAATCATTGCAATGCCTTGCTCAAAGATACTTAAGACGCAGATATTCCCTCCAGCTCTATTTAAAGTGATAATCCAGGTCTCTGCACAACCAAAAAGTCCCAGTAATACTCTTGTAAAAATGTTCGTCTAGTCTTCATGTTTAGAGAGCAAGATATTGATCACTGAAACAATACATAATAGGTTTGCAGGAATTGCTGAAAAATCCAGTTTGCCATATTGATTGCTGTAATGAAGATAAATGCTGAATCACTCAGTATGAAAATGGCTTGTGCACTTGCAACATGCATTCTTTTTGTTGTTGTTGTACCAAAAACACCCTGTTTGCCTTAGACCCACAGATTACCATGTCTTTTCATTCATAGCCATTAGAGGTTTGTTTGTGATTATGCAAATGAGAAAACATGCAGGAAATTTAATCAGTGCGCAAATTTGATTTCATATGAAAGATTGCTGGAGGGTAGGGGGCTCGATCGTATAATACTGAGCAGCAAAATTATGCTCAATATTTGTTTTCACAGTGGGCCTCCACTCGGACACGCCATACCTTTATAGGCTTAAGGTTTGTCTTGGTTCAGAGGCTTGAAGTTAACAGCCCTGTGTAAGGTTTGATTATCCTTTGTTCTCCCCAGAGATGCTGAATGAAAACTGCAGTTAATGGGAAGCATTTCCATATCGGCAAAGCACAGCAGCTTGTGTTTTTGCATTTTTATTATTGTTGCGTCTCCTGAACCAAATATCTAAGTGCTCGGGTTTCTTTTGTTCCCCTGCTGAACAGCAAGAAAATGGGCTTCTTATAATTGCACATAAACTCAGAGGATGCCATTGTGTTTTTGTGTGTGCCACTGTAGATAACTGGTGATTAAACTAAATGTTACTCCAGAAGCATGAAAGAATTGAAACTAATAAAGCATGTCAGTCAATAAGGGAGGTCGGTCTGTTTATAAAGCTCTGAGATGTAAAACAAACAAATGGCATTCAGCTTTTGAAAGAGGCTGGCTTGATTTAGTAATTTTATGACCTTCAGTTTCAAGGTAATTACATGGATGTTATTAAATGTCATTCAAAACCATCTCTAAAAACTCCCAGAACTACTTGGCAGTTTTACATGGACACAGTGTGACCTTGTACCGATCCAGATGTATATAAGAGACTTTTGGGTAACACATGAGGTCTCCTGCAATAACTATTCCAACAAATATAATTCAGAATATGCACCTCAAAGCCAAATCTATCCAGGATTCCCCTGGAGATATGAAGCCAATTGCACAACTTTTTAGCAGATAAATTGTGTGCCTTTCAGTGTGCAGGGCAATAGCTCAAAATACAGGTTTGTGAGGCGTATGGTCTCAGGAGACAGTCCTTCCCAAGAAAACCCAAACATCATGTTTTGTACAAGCTGTTATTGTGGAAAAAAGAAAAAAGAAAAAAGGAGCCAGCGTTTCATAGTTGATGTGTAACACAATAAAATTCTCTATTTCCTCTCAAAGCTTAATGTCTTTACCTAAACATAGTTTTGCACCAACTTCAGTTTCTAGGTCAAATGTCAGGCGTGTTTATACCCTCTCTTGTTTCTGGAGACATTTCATGAATTGTTTTTGGAACACTCACATGGGAGTGTGACTGCTTGCAAACACATACACAAGCAGCTAAGGTAACCATGGAAAGCAACTGTTTTTATTATACTATTTCCTTGTCTACTTGGAGGATGGATGTAGGTGTAGCGTAGCACCTGCACAGACAAGCCTGTTGTTCACCCTTTGATGGAATTTATGTCATTGGACACAAGTGAACCGTACTGTCAGGATGGAGTGTTTAGCCCACATGGATTTGGCACCTTCCGAACATAGACCCAGTGCTATATTAATCAACAGGGAATGAAGAGCCACCCCAGGATGGTCCTGAGAAGGACTGCACTGGATCTGGTCGAATTGCAAGCATTGTCTTTATAAGAGTGATCAGTTGGTGCCTGAACATGACATAACCATGCCCACTGTTTTTCAGGAGTAACACTGGCATGATAACATGGGAATAAAAGATATATAATTAGTTAGAGGACTTACTAGGTCTAAAAAGTCTTAGGGACTAGTTCTTCTTCTAATACATAATTCTAATAACATATTACATAATTGCATTGCCCAAAATGTTAGATCCAGTGTTTTGGAAACTGATCCAATGACATTAAGCACACTAAGGAATAAAGGTAAAATTAAATTAGATGGCCAGACAGTTCCATTGCTTTAATTGCTTTATTTTCTTAATGCCACTCTGGTTGTTTTCTTTTCTTATCTAAACCTCATATAACTATGGATTTTTGTTACCTGTAAAGTATGCACATCACTGTTTTTGCGACACACAATAACAATCTTGTCTGCACAATTGTCAGATATTATAAAAACCTCCACAAAAAGCTAGTATGTCCAAATATCCATCCCTATTATGTCACTGCTTTACTGACTTGATTTTTTTCCTACTAAAAACACATACAGTAATACATGTAATAGCAAAATGGTAATGATAAGGTAATAAGGAATAATAAAATAGTTAATATAACATGTTGAGAGTAGGGCAAGTGTTAAATGGTTCTCTGTATCAAACAGCATTATAAATAAGCATTCTGCAGCAATAGACTTTAGTTCTATGTGAGATCCTGGAAAGCTGCGAATTACAGCAAAGGTTGCAGACAGAAAAAAATAAAAGAGCTACTGATCTAAATTTCAGATTCTCCTACATTTCTCCTACATTTCAGGTAAACAGCACAAGCCTCAGTGTTCTGAGTCTAAGGTGCTGAGCTGTATTTGTACTTGCTTAATAAAAACCTTCTGTAAAATGGTTCAAAAATGACAAGGTTTTTCCTTATATCAGAATTTACTTATATGGGCAGTATCTTAATGACCCTGAATGTCTGGTTTGGTTGAGTGTACAATCATATCCCAGTGCGAATACTCTTCATCCAAAGCTGGGTATTTTGACTTGTCAAGGAAATTGACGTACTGTAATCCTAAACTCTTTAAAAAGAAGCTGAAAGATCTATAGACGAATTGGATAATAAATGAACTGCAACTACTTCAAATTCAAATTCAAATTCAAATTCAAATTTTATTTGTCACGTACACAGTCATACACAGTACGATATGTAGTGAAATGCTTGGACAACTACTCGTGACCTAAAGAAAACAAAAAAAAGGAAAGGCTATGAATAAGATAGGAAATAAATATGAAAAATTAAAAAGGGTAAATTTAACTAGGAAGGAATAAAATATAAATTAAGGTTAAAAATGAAATAACTGTACAACACAAATTAGAATGAAGGGTAAATTTAACTGGGAAGAATAAGATAAAATATATAAATTAAAGTTGAAAATAAAATAACTGTACAACAAAATACACAATACACAATATAGAACTATATAAGAATGTATGAAGAAATCTAAATATAAATAAATATATACACAATAACAGCAGCTGTACAAGTATTAACTGGAAATGAAGAATATAGTGACCAGTGTTGTGCAAAAACAAAGTCCAGAAAGTCCAGTGTGTGTGTAAGAACCATATGTGTGGGTCAGTACTGTGTGGTGGTGTGATTGAGAGACCGTATCGCCTGCGGGAAGAAGCTCCTCCTCAGTCTCTCTGTGTTGGTCTTCAGGGAGCGGAATCGCTTTCCTGACCTCAACAGAGAGAACAGTCTGTTGTTGGGATGGCTGAGGTCCTTCACGATCTTCCTGGCCTTGGTCCAGCACCGCCTGCTGTAGATTGAGTGCAGGTCAGGGAGCTCGGAGCGGATGGTGCGCTCAGCTGACCGCACAACCCTCTGTAGAGCTCGTCTGTCCTGCATGGTGCTGTTCCCGAACCAGGTTAAGATGTTTCCCACCAGGATGCTCTCTATGGTGCAGGAGTAAAAGTTCCTGAGCACCTTGGAGGGCAGTTGGAAGTCTCTCAAGCGTCTGAGGTGGTAGAGACGCTGTCGGGCCTTTTTCACCACGGTGTTGATGTGACAGGACCATGACAGGTCCTGCGTGATGTGAACTCCGAGGTATTTGAAGCTGTCCACTCTCTCCACTGGGCACTCGTTGATGACGGGGGTCTGGTAGTTCCTCTCCTGCTTAGTGCTGAAGTCCACTATCAGCTCCTTTGTCTTACTGACGTTTAGAAGGAGGTTGTTCCTCTGGCACCAGTTCTCCAGATTCCTAATCTCCTTCAGGTAGGCCGTCTCGTTGTTATCAGAGATCAGGCCCACCACGACGGTGTCGTCAGCAAACTTGATGATGGTGGTGGAGCTGGTAGTGGCCACACAGTCATATGTGTACAAAGAGTACAGCAGGGGGCTCAGAACACACCCCTGGGGGGCTCCAGTGCTGAGAGTGGTGGAGGCTGAGACATTTCCGCCCATCCTTACTGCCTGTGGTCTGCCAGTTAGGAAGTTGGAGATCCACTGACACATAGATGAGCTGAGTCCCAGATGCTCCAGCTTGGTGGTGAGTGTGGAGGGAATTATGGTATTAAATGCAGAGCTGTAGTCTATGAAGAGCATTTTAACATAATTCCCCCTTCTAGTGTCCAAGTGAGTGAGTGATGTGTGGAGGAGATGAGAGATGGCATCGTCTGTGGAACGATTTGGACGGTAAGCGAACTGTAGTGGGTCCAGTGTGTCTGGTAGTGAAGAAATGATGAAGTCTCTGACCAGGCGTTCAAAGCACTTCATCACTACTGAGGTGAGGGCTACAGGGCGATAGTCATTGAGAGAAGCAGGGTGGGGTTTCTTCGGGACAGGAACAATGATGGACTCTTTGAAGCATGTGGGGATCACCGACTGAGATAAAGAGATGTTGAATATCTCATGAACACAGGAGCTAGCTGGTATGCGCAGTCTCTGAGGATACGACCTGGGATGCCGTCTGGTCCTGCTGCTTTCCTGGTGTTCACTCTCTTGAAGGCTCTCCTTACTTCATGCTCGGAGATGACGAGCACGTTTCCGGTGCTGGCAGTATCTTCCTGTCTGCAGCCGTTAGCGCCGCTAACACTAGCATTGTTGGAGACCTTAGCTGCAGCCTCGAAGCGAGCATAGAAAGTGTTCAGCTCGTCTGCCAGAGTCACGGCCGCGTTCGTCATACCGGTTGTTGGTGCTTTATAGTCCGTTATTGTCCTTAGTCCCCGCCACAGGCTCCTAGAGTCACTCTGTTGGAGTTGTGACTCTAGTTTCCTCCCGTAGCGCTGCTTCGCCTCTTTCACCGCCCTCCGCACGTTATATGACGCGGCTTTGTACGGGTCCATGTCCCCCGTCATGAGTACTTCTTTCATTCTAACATCACCTTTTCAAATGCCAAGTTGAAAACCCACTGACCTATGTAAAACTGAGGCTGTTAAGTGTGATGCGATGACTCACTTAAAGCTCTCCACAGGAGTTGTACACAGCTTAGTATTTAGTACCTGTTTTATTCAGAAGTATATATTTTCATAGTATTAAACAGCTTTTTTTTCCACTGCCGTGATTTCACATCTGAAGGAAGAATGCGAAATATAACCTGATGATGTTTAGTGGTGATACTAAAACATTTTTTAAGTACATTAAAGGTTGTACTGTTAGAAAAACAGATGGCATCACTCCTTTATGCTTAATGTTGATACAATCTAATATGCAGATATGATAGAGAAAAGAAAAATCTCCACAAATCATCTATTTGTTTTGCAAAATCTCAACATGATCTGATATCACAGGGATCCCAACTGTTCTTCAATCACAAGATCATATTTTACGGTGGCCCTGAGAGGCCAAACGGAGTGCAACTTAAGAAAACACCAGCAATAAGAAAAACACTGCAAAAGCACACAAAAGACAACAGAAATAGGAAAAACGACAACTGAAATAGGAAAAAACTGATTTCCAAAAGCACAAGGGAAGTGTTTCTGGAGAGACAATAACCCGACAGAGCAGTTGCAAGAACCCAAAAAATGGTAGGTGTGTTATCATGATTCACATAATACTGATGACAGATTTTTAGGCTAATAGTTAGGCTAAAACACTTACCTCTCATCTTTTCTTTTCTCACAAAACCGATAGATCCTCCACTTCTTTTAAGTCTCTCCCAGTGCAATTCTTAGCATATTTTGGTTCCTGCAACTGGTCCGTCGGGTTATTGTCTCCCCAGAAACATTTCCCTTGTGCTTTTCGTAATCTTTTTTTTTTTCCGATTTCCGTTGTCGTTTTTCCTATCTCTGTTTTGTTTTTTCCTATTTCCGCTGTCGGTTTTCCTATTTCCGATGTGTTTTGTGTGCTTTTGTAGCGTTTCTCTTATTGCTGGTGTTTTCTTAAGTTGCAGTGTGTTTGGCCTCTCAGGGCCACCGTAATATGTGCATTCTTTTTGAGAAAAAGACCCCACCACACAGACACAAACATCAGCTTGATGCACATCTACATTAGATAATTAAAGAAATAAGATGGAATACAATTAAAACCCTCTGTGAATTAATCAGTGTTTTAACTATTTATAATTTGTTGTTGAAAATACATTTTAAAAGCAAGGTCTTTTGCATAAACTGCAGGATATGTATTGCAACAAGGATGTAAATTTTTTAATAGAAATGTTGCCGATAAACTAAAATGATGTAATCTTACATATCTTAACATTTCTGCTCTTTATGAGGATGAGCTTTAGTTCTCTTGTGTTGTACAAGGATAAGCATTGTACAATCTCACAGAAATGCACGGGTAACAGGTTCAAACTGACACCCTGTGAATTTCAAGAGCACATCATACACCTCTAAAGATTGCTGTGGTGAGGCAGCAAAACAACAGCCGAATAGAGAGCACAGAGCCATAATGGAATCCATTCCAAAGTCTTAGTGACAAAAATATGTGAAGCATATTTCAAACGAAATAAAAGTAGTTGGAATCTTGGAACATAAACATGAAATTTAGTAAGGAACAACTTAGTAAAAATAAACTTCATTCATCCACATCTTAACTGTCAATCCAATTCAGGGTCTCAAGTAGAGGGATACTAGAGTATATTCAACTATTTATTCACACATTCACAGCTGTGGTCAATTTAGAATCACTAGTTAACCTAACATCGAATTATTGCTAAAAAGGTGTTGTTCAAAGAGATAGGTGTAACGAGAACATTGGAGCTGAACCATGTTGGCACACAGAATATCAACAACACACTAGTGGGAAATAGTTTGACAGACTTGCCATGTTAACGAGTACAACCTCAAAAAAGTTCTCATTGCATGTTATAGGAGCAAAAGTGGGTGTGAACAGCTGCTACAGAGTCAGGACACTCACTGAACACCAGACTGTGGCTGTGCTGAGAATTTCTATTTAATGCAGCACTTCAGGAGATGATGTCATTCCTATTATCATGTTGTTTTTTAGACTTTAAAATACAAATACTGTAGTTTTATATAAAAAAACAGTGAATATTGGGCAACAATGCTATCTGCCTTTCACCTTTGAGCAATGGCTGATTTGTTTGTAGGTTATGAATACATGTGTATTTGTCAAATGTATTTGTTTACTGTCTTGAAGTAATATTAGGACTTTAGACATCTTAACGGAGGTCGAAATAGGACTGCTGTTTCTTTACGTTGGAAAGGAGTATGTTGAGGTGGCTTAGACATCTGATTAAGATGCCTTCTGGGTGGCTTCCACTGGACATTTTCTGGCCAAGTCCAGCTGGTAGTAAACCCCCTGGGTAGACCCAGAACATGTTGGAGAGATAATATATCTCATCTGGCCTGGCGATCCCCCAGAAGGAGCTCAGGAGAGGGATGTCTGGACTTACTTTCTTAGCCTCCTGCCACAATGCGCCAGCCTCAGAGAAAAAAAACAATGAATAAATAAACATTGTTTTTTTTCTCTTGCATTTTGAATTACTGGCACACTGGAAAAGTTTTCTTCTATGACAATAAACCAAATTAAGTTAAGTAAGCTGAAAACATTTTTAGCCACTGCCATATTCTAAGAAAAGAAACTGGTTTAATTTTCTTGGCTAAAAAGCTCCACAAAAGCTTATTTGATTAGCAGACTAGTAATGCAGCCAAAAATACAACAGACTGACTTCAATTTAGTATCATTTTGAGAATATTGCTATTTTGGAGCAGATGGTGTTACCAGTTTGAATCTTTAGTTGTGTGAGCTGAAGGAAACATAAACACGCCATAATTGCAGTTTTCAGCTTAGAATTTATTAATTCAGCAAATATCTTTGAAAGTTTTATTGATGCAGTGATCCTTGACAGAAGCTCATCATTATGTTGCCTCATTCCCACATGTCACTTTGTCTTTTTGTTTATGCTCTTGCAGCTTCTCTGTAATAACAAAGACTTTATCAGGATTCACTGTGAGACCGCAAACGGAGCATGATACTAATTGACTGCCTGCCATCATATCCCATCTGCAGGAATAGAAAGTCATATTTAATGCCTTGATTAAAATCTAATCCCTCCATGTGAGTCGGAGATGAAAGTAATTTTCATGTAATGGAGACTATTAATATTTAGATATAGAAAGGAAACCAGATCTCAGATTTGCAATCAGCTGGAGGATGCTAAATTATATTTGAGGCTACCAGTGAGCTGGAAACCAAAGCCTGCGATGCAAATAAGTCTGATTCCATTCCAATTAACATTTTATTTTCTTCCTCTACTCATAAATATATGCTTTTCATACATATCTCTGTCTGTGCCTACATATATTTCAAACATATAAGTATCAGCTATCTTAAAATTGAATTTATCTGCAGGATGATAGTAAAACATGAGCTCTTCTTATCACAATAGGTTATTAGACTTCCATGCCATCATCCTCTCTCTGCCTCTGACTGACTCTTGTCTGCTTTAAGCCAAGGATTGTTTTAATGCTGTAAGCCCTTACTTCTAAGCCCTTACTTCTAACGACTGAAGACCTTCATTTTACAGTAAAAGTTTTAGTAGCATGCTTCCAGTCATACGAGAACTTCACTGGCCTTTACAGAGCATCAGTGTTGGAGCAAATCCCTGCAGCCAACATCCAACATTTAGTGGAAAGTCTGAAACTAGAAGAATGGAGCCTGTTAAAGCAGATTATGTGCATGGCTTTTGAATAAAATAGCCAAAAATCACGCATGCAGCTATTGCTTGACTTTGGAACATGTGCTTTGGTGTGAAGTACCATGGCACGAGTTTGGAACATTTGTAGCTCAGTTTAAATGAATCTTATTTTATAGACTTCAGTTGATAGTTAGTGCTTAGTGTTGGCTTACCCCCATTGGTTACAATCTAACTGCTTCTTAGCTCAGGTTTCCTATTAAACAGAGATGCATTGAGGTACTACTAAACAAATTAGATTATCTTGAAAAAATGAAAAAATAAACAACAGAACTGTGAGCTGATGCAATATTTAGCAAAGATGGTATCTGAAAATGTGGCTCAAGTTATAGGGGACATATTTAATCTTTGTGAGATGCTGGGTTTACCTTTTGAGATGTTTTGCATTTGGCATTTTAGGCTTGAAACAGGCAGTGCTCCACATCAGTTCACATAAAAAACAGGTTAATCTATGACTCATTCTCTGACATGATGGCTTGTTACAGGGGCACTGGTGTGATATCGCCACGTCTGGCATCGTTAGTTGCCTTCACGAGCGTGTCCCCTTTCTCATTAACGTCAACAGAATCATTAGTGCACTTGCAATCCAAGTGATTGATTTGTCTTTGTGTTAGCATGTTGTGCCTGGGATGTGCTGGTACATGAACTGTTGGCAGGTCTTTTTTGTGCGCATGGTGAGCAGATAATATCTGTGTTCACTGATCTGTGTGAAACTTAGAGGTCACTTGACTCTGTCTGGCATTTCCCCAGGAAGATACCTCACTTCCATGTATTCTCCACTCACCTGTCAAAGTCATGAAGGAGTGAATGCCAGATAACTGGACAGTTCACTCAAAAGAGCAGCCCAAGAAAGGTTTCTACAGGCAGCTTGGATCATTAAAGCTCATGCACAGCACTGACAGAGAAGAGAAAAATGCAGCAAAGTGCTCATGGTGAGATTTAAAGATTTGAAAAAAATTGAAAAAAACATGTTAGCTATACAGTTTATTTTTTTATATCATAACATAGACTTCTTTAACCATTGTCGCCATGGTTGATTTCAGTGGCGTTCTCGTGTTTTGGGGTGGCTTTGTTTGATGATTTAGACATGAATGACAATCGAAATAATAATTATCCGTTTATTTAACGAGTTGTTTATTTAACATTTTACAGACCACTCCCAATCATTCTGAATGTCAAAACTACATTCCCACATCTTTGGTTCTTTCCATCCTTGTGTAGAGCACTGAACCACGTTTGTCCAAATGGCTGGTAACAAACTGCCAGCTTTGTGTGCTTGTATGAACAAGAGAGAACAGATTCTTTCTTAGAAGTAAAATTCTTTTTTTGGTTCTTGCTCTGTTCCACCAAGTTCACAGTAAGCCATGACAACATGCACAATACAAAACCCTGGAACTTTTTATATGTTATATATATTATATATATATATACCAAGTTTTTGCAGAATGTCACATCTGGTGAAAGCTGCTGGCGCACAAGGTGTCCTCTGGCATTAGTGTTGTAGTCATGACCACTGTGACAGGTTTGGATTTTGGTTATGTTTATCTTTCTAGTCAGTTGTCTATTTTATTTTGCTTTTATTGTTCTCCGTGCACTCCTGTTGGTTTCACTTCCAACCTTTCCAAGTTTCCCCTCCATATTTTTTCTGCCACACATGTTCCCAATCAGTTTTTCATTCTCTCTAGTATATACAATCATGTTTCCAGGCAGTTTGCCTTGGGTTTTTTTGTTTTGTTTTTAGTAGTTATGCTTCTCAGACATTTTATTTTATTTTTATTATTTAAGTTCTCTTTCCTAGTTCATATTCGTTTTTTGTTTTTTTAAAATCTGTTTTTATTTAAGTTTCAGTCTTCCCACTCTTAATTAAAATATCTTCTCTAACAGACCATTTTGTTTTTTAAAAAGACATACTTTTAGGCTGTATCCCAATTCAGGGTCTGCAGCCTTAAAGTACACAGCCTCAACGATCCTCAAGGGCCGCGTACTTAAAGACCGCTAAGGCCGGAAGTGCGCGGCTTGTGAAACGGGACGGTCTAGCCTCCGTTGCGCTGCCCAAGTTGCCTAGCAACCATGATACTAACAGCTGGAAACGTTACATACAGCATTGTTTGACAGAAATGAAGGAGAAAATCAAATAAAATCAAAGAAATGTTTGTTTGTTTCTACATGAGCTTCTCTGTAAGATTAAGGTCAGCTATTGAACGGCGTATATTTTAAAGTAAAGGCTTTAAAACCAAGTTTGTACAAACGTCACTAATGTCACATAACTTTGCCGACATGTGGCCAACAGTAATGTTTTAATGATCTTCGTTATTAAACATTTGCACATAAATAAGTGACATAATATTCAGTACTTACTTAAAGTTTACTCTTCGGGCGACCCTCGTCCGCCGTTTTTTTCGGCAAAATTATCCACACCCATTGCCGCGCTATGCATTCTGGGATATGTTGGGTCACGAAGTCTACACCGCCACGTCCTTAAAATTCAGGGAAATGAAGGACGCATTTGAGGGCCGCATTTCGAGCAGCCTTCGAATTGGGACAGCCTTCGTCGCGTCGCTGTGACGTAATCGGCCTTACAATGCGGCCTTTAAGGCTGCAGACCCTGAATTGGGATACAGCCTTAGTCTTACTTAGAGTAAGACACAATTGGTCAAGCCACTCCATGATCTTTCCCAATGCAGTTAATTTTTTTTCCCTGCAAGCTCTACAGTTGTTGCATGTCTATATATGTTATCTGCATGTATATCACTTCAGTTGTACTTTACTTCACTTGTCTTGTTTCTGATTAGTTTCAGCTGTGTTACCCTTGTGTTTCCTCCCTGATTGTCCTCTGTGTCTGTGTGTATTAAAACCCTCAGTGTGTGTCTCTTTGTTGTTGCATTGTACTGTGAA
This sequence comes from Copadichromis virginalis, assembly GCF_057382275.1. Taxonomy (NCBI): domain Eukaryota; kingdom Metazoa; phylum Chordata; class Actinopteri; order Cichliformes; family Cichlidae; genus Copadichromis; species Copadichromis virginalis. The sequence continues at coordinate 7,404,918 of NC_140619.1, read as the reverse complement.
GTCAGACTGCTTGCTTCCAGCTTGTTCCTAGTGTTTTCCAAGTATTCCAGGTGTTCTATTTATGCTGTTTTCTGTTCTGTTCTGTTTAGTTTAGCCTAAATGAATGGTTTGCTTTTTTTGGTTCAAAAAGCAAGCCGTCTGTGCATTTGGGTCTTCACTGCATCCCACTCAATCTTAACAACTTTTCTTTTGCCTGCTATTAGCCTCCCTCTTATGCCTCACTGATTGACCTTCTTTGCATGACCTCAAGCCACATATTAAAGTTTTTGGATCTTGGACTTACTACATCTGCCTCATTTCTCTATTATGATTTTTTTATTTCTGAAACCATTGCAATGATAGTAAGATTAACTTGTCACAACTTGTCAAAGTTGAGTGTCTGATTAACACATCTTCATGTCTCATTTGAACATACTGGGTAATATTTTCTGGTAATATCATGAAAGGTAATTTTCAAATAAAAGCCACTATCTTTTCTGAAACCTAACTTGGGAGGCAGTGAGAGTAAATTCAAGCAGCAAGTGATAACACAAAGCACATGAAACTCACTACTTCATTGTCTTTCTCAATGTCTGCTTCAAAGGGAATTATTGTCTGTTGAACTGTAACTGAAATGTAAACAAACGGGCTTATCAAAATCAATGCCACCTTTCAGGTAATTTCATCATCTGAGTATTTAAACAAACAAAAAAAAAATGACACGTCAGATAAAATGTTGCCTTCTAAAAGACACACAGGATAATTTAATTGAAACTGCCCGACCAATCCATAAACACAGAAACCGATTTAATTAAGTTTGAAGAAGCTTTCAACACATATTCAGCAAAAAAGATTTTAAGACTCAACTGAATGACCTGATCATTATTTGCAGTAGGACCCTCTTGTCATCTCCAATGCAGCCATATTTTCCAGTTGAGAAGATTTCAAAGGGTCTGTACCAAGCTCCTGCCTCTCCAGTGGAACCACCTGTCCACCAAAACCAAATCCCTAAACCTCAAAGTTCACTGTTGGGGGTTTCATCAACCCAGCAAGCCATTTCACATTCTATTGGCTCCACTGATGTTGATAAAGCCGCAGAGATGACAGACTTGTTAAGTACAATTCAGTCATAGCAGCCTTAAATGGGTTTTAATAGAAATTGCATAAGAATGTGGTCAGAAGACTAAAACCTCAAGCATGAGGTTTCATAGGAATCGCAGTGATCTTTAATAGCCATGTCAGAAAGCCGATAATATTAACAGCCTCTGTGGTTCGCTGACAAGGTAGGGGGATGAGAGAAGTTGAGCTGATATGAGGACTTATCCTACACACATAAATTCATAGGCATTTATTAGAAGATTGATACTGAAATCAGGACTAAAACTATACATTCATAAAGAATTATGCACCAAATTAAAGTGGTTTTAAATTAATGGGCTCAGTACTTACACAGTAGTCACAAACAACCCAAGAAACAGATTGTTGCTGTAATTATAGTAACAAATTCTTTGTCCTCTGAAGACACCTTGTCTTGAGATCTAGCATCTTTAGAGAAGCCACTAGAATAAAATAATAGCACTTAATTTTCCACAAGATATGTAAAAATAGATACGTGCAAGCTTACTGTTGAGCTGTGATTACATTTTATATTAACACTTGTAGATGTGTGTAAAAAACAGTGTGCCATTTTTAACACATTTTGAGCATTTTTTGTTGTTCTACTTAAAAAAAAAAAAAATATATATATATATATATATATATATATATATATATATATGCGTGACTAAAATGGTGAGCAACGTGCCACCAGTTTTACTATGATAGGTCTGATACCTGTGCAAGCTTTAAAAATGCAATCTGCAAGTTTGTCCATGAGCAAATAGAGAGGTGGCAGATCTACAGACGGGACTGGGAAGATGATTACCAATGGCTACTGCCTAAAGAATGTAAAAACATAACTGAATGGGATGAAGGAGAGCAGTCCAGCCACTTGCAACCCTCCAAAGAATAAGAGGTTTGTGAATAAAAGCTAATGGGTGGACACCTTGCATAGAATTGTTTGCACTAGGGCAAACCCCTTTTGACTGTTTAAAAGCTGCCAAGGGGACTGTTGAAAATTTTGGCGAGAAGAATATTTTAATAAATTATATGAGATAAAAAATGCTATGATCTGCAGTATTCAATAATTGCTAATTGTGCAATTATTTCATTAAAAATTAATTAACTAAAAAAACTGTTCAGTTGTGTTTCATGTTTTGTTGTTTGTAGGCATGTAGCTGATACTGTCAAAGCTTTTGGCCCTTTTCTTTCCCCATTCATGGCTAAGTTGTTGTAGAGAGTATTTAAATCTGTGTCTGGAGACTAAAGAGACTGCTCCACAATGAAAACTGGAGAGAGCATAAACCTAATGTGTGCCTTTATTCAGTAGTCTGCACCTCTGAGGCCACAGTTCTCAGTACACTAGTGGGAGAATTTAAGAGGAGTTGGAAAAGCTTAGGTACATTGGTGTGATGTTAACATTTTATGGATTTCATCACACTTGACATATGCAATCAATTTAAATTAAGTATGAATTGATTCAATCTTGAGGGTCAAAGGTCAAAGGTTTGTCTGTCCCTTTCTTGTGAGGATAATTTATTTGAAACACAGAGAATTTCATGATATCTGGCATAAACGGTCACTTTTATTCGCATATGACTGATAAAAGAAAGTTATTTAAGTATCAAAGCAAGTATCTCACAAGAAAGAAAACAAAATTATGGCCAAGAGGGGAGTGCACTTAAATTCTCACAAGTTTCTCACCTCAACAACACTCTTTAATAAAATTAGAGATTTACACCTTTCAAATCTCCTAGGTTATGATTGAAGTAAAAACATTTTTTTTCTAACTATTGTCTAATGATGTGTGTGAACCGTGATTATGAGCATGGACAGATACAATAGCAAGATGCAGCTTGACAAGCAGGCATACTGAAATAATACATTTAGACGACCAAGTTCGATTGAAGCGTGTGCTGGTTTTTCAGCAGTTAAAATAAACAGTTAAGGTTTGCAGTCCAGTGTCTTTGCAAGAAACCCAGCAGTCGATGAAAAAATACAAATCCTCACATATATTAGCTGTTGCTGTTTAGGTTTTTTTTGTTTGTTTGTTTTTTTAACTCAGTACTTACTCATTAAACTGTCAGAACCTCACTGTTTTCTGTTAACGTCTGAGATTCTGTCAGTGGTTCTTTTTTCTGTTTGTGCAGTCTCCCTCATTGTTGCTGTTTATTAGTTGCTCAGCAGTACCTCAGGGCTTCCTGTGTTTATTGATTGCTTTATTGCTTTGTTTACGTTTAAACACTTTCTTTTTTCCCATGCAAGCTGCTCAGGGAAATCACAGTATGCACAGTTCAGCTGTATAGAACCCTGCGGAAGGGAAATACAATGTGCACTCGTGCACCAGGTGGAGATGTCAAAATCAATATAGTTTCATTCGCTCCAATCATTCACCCCCTACCCCCATCTTTTCCGCTACATCACCTAGCATTTTAGTTATGGCAAGAAATATTAAATGCATCTCAAAAGACATTTTCCCATTTAAAAAAAATAAATAAAAATGAACAGCTAGAATAAAGGCTTTTTATAAACTGGATATGAGATGAATTATGAGGCTGTATTAGTGACACAGAACAAGAAGGTTATTTGTTTATTAATTTATTTAATTTTATACCACAGTGTACAGTTTCAGCCATCCTCTGGAATATTTCATGATTATTCTGTCTGTGCAGTCCTGCAGAAAAGGTCATCTGACACACGGGAATCCAGTGTATCACAGGTCTACCATGTTTACCTCACCACGTTTTACCTACAGTCCCTCTCTTTTGGTCCCTTGGATACTAAAGACACATCCTAGTAGCACAGAGTGTGGGTGTTATGAGTTTGCTTAGCTGTCCTGTCTATAGGCTTAACTTACCCTGAGTTTCCTCTTTGTCATTTGGCTGGTCTTTCATTTGTTGTGCCACCAGTTCTCCCTTCTGTGAAGTGATTATTGTTAAACAAGTCTTTCAAAGTCAAGAAAGAGAATCTGAAAATGGCTGGGCATGCCTGAATGGTTGATTCCCACTAATCCCTTGACTGAACTGCCCCTTCCTATGCACTTGTTGTATAGTTGTGCATGCACAGATTCGGCACCATAAGGTCGCATTTGTTTGGCTGGCTGGATCACCACAGAGAACTAATCCTGTGGAATTAGTCCATTCTGCGACCACCTCTTGACCAGGAGGCATTGGCCATTAAAATGGTTAGAAAAGGAATGTCTGAGTACTTTACAAAGATTTTTTTTCCCCAATAAGGTAAAGGTAGCCCACAGAGTGAGTTACAGTTCCTACAACTCAGCTTGAAGCCCCATGTGGCAGACTCCATTCTCCACATTGATTGTGCCTATTAAACATTTAGCGAGCCTAATTACTGCATGTGCAGACTACATCCGCAAAGCTGTGATAAGATTTTTTTTTTCCCCAAAACGGTGCAGCTGGGCCAGATTTGCTTTTATTTTGTCCATCGGAATTCTCATTAGCTACAGAGATAATCATGCTTTGTGATCAAGAACATTAAAACTACCACGTGTAGTTCAACAGCCATAAATTCAGTACATTAAAAGCTTGTCTACATTTAGCACAAGGAAATACAAATCCCAAAGCCCTACAGCATCAGCACATATCCTTCCTTTCTTTTTCATGATAAATGTTATCCAGATGCCGCATTAGATTACTCCTCTTTTTCAAATTGAGACCCAATTCAACCAAACGTTATCTCAGCTAGTTGAGTGATCTTGACAGAAGCAATTTCCTAGTTCTAATCGAAAGATTTCTTCACTGGTACAATTTGCTAAATAACAGGCAGAGCACACTGCGGCACCAGATGTGTCCTAGAGTTTGTATTCGAAGACAACTCAGAAGCTTGGCAAATAGGTGGTGAATTTTTAATTGTATCTGCAGGTAGCAATGTAACAAATGTGTAGATCAACGATTCATGAACTAAAAAACAAGTAACAATAACAAGTAAACCTTCATTGGAATGACAAGACCTGTTTGTAAGTATTCCGTGCCATCTAAACTATTTAACAGCATAATGTGGTTTAGTACTGTTTCATAATATAATATGAAGCACGATATCTCCACCAAGAACACTGTGGGAAAATTTTAAATTGTAGCTCTAAAAATATTGAAAATTAACTACTCTGTAGTTTTGTCTGGTGTTCCCCTGGATAATTTTCTTCTTCTTCCAAAACTTTCTTAATTTTTGCATGCTGCATCCTATTACAGAACTGGTCTGTTGCTTTTGCCCTTTTTGGCAGGGTGACACTGTTTGTCACCCTGCCAGAAAGCAGAGCCCTTTTTGGCAAAGGGACGGGACAACTCTGTATCTTCGCCAGAAGTACTCTAATGTTTACAATGTCATAATTTTTACAACCACAAGAGATTCTCATCAAATTAACATGAATTCAATGTGTCAAAGGCAAGTTTTTGCAAAATTCATGTTTCATTAATTCAGTAAAACGCATATCCCACATATCCTGCAATTCATGGATATCCCAAATATTAAAAATGTGCTTATAAAAAGAATATAGAGGAAAACTAGGACAGAATTTAAACCTAATTCTCATGCCAAACCAGACCAGCGTGTGTTATTTGAGCTGCTACTCCATCAAAAAATTAAAACTTACAATTTAAATGTTTGGTATTTCCCCTATAAAAAACCTGAATAGGGAATATTCATCTACACAGTCACTCGTGTGGCTGTCATATGTGGTTACAAAATATTGCAACTGCAGTTAACTTTTAAACTTTTCGCCCCCATGTGAATGTCACACTGTAAAATGTTTTGGAATATAGTAAAGAACCCTTCACTTAAGGAAACATTCAACTCTATCCCTGCTTTGCATCGTCATAATGGTGTTGCAGTCTGTTTGGCCCATCTGTTGTTTCTGCTTGCAATGAAAGGCAGGTGGTCAGCTGCTAATGTGCCCCAGCTTTGGACCACCATTCATTTCAGCCCACTCAATCTCTACACGGTGATCAAAAGAAACTTGGCTGCTAAATATACAAGCTCATACATATGCATGGAATGGCTAAACAGTCTCCGCTGGCACCCATTAGTTGTACAGTCACACTGAGGGGGTCAATTTGGAAAATTTGCATGTGTACATAAGCAGATTAATCACGAGTGACAGTGGAGGGAAGGCTGTGGTCAAAAAAACCACATGGGAGCCAAGATGGTCTGTGACCTATATGTACCTGGTAGATTGCTGGCCTGGTTACATTATGAGATTCAAATGATTAAAATGACCCAGTTTCCTCCCGGCTGTGTGCCATGAACAAAAAAAGTATTTTCTCAGAAAAAGAAAATTGGCATTTTAGACTCCAAAGTGTGAAAAAACTGAGAAAGGTACCACTTTGTGTCAGGCATGAATATTTTACATCATGCAGAAAAGACTTTTGTGCTATTTCTGAGAACAAAACAATCAATAAGAAACATTTTCAAAAATCCTTGTGATTGATTGTTTACTTCATTGCAGAAACTTAAAGCTCAAAGGCTTCATTGACCATGCTGTATTTTTCTTTCAATAAAATTATCTATTGAGCAAGTGTCATCTATTGATGCTGTGACCAGTTTTTTCATGCATTTAACATTAGAAAGAATATAAATCAAGGTTTTATTTCATTTCTTTGTGAACTGAACACTTCTGGTGGAAGAAATAACCTTAATGCCAAAGCTATCTGGAGGACATTTGAGCCAAATAACAATTTCATGATTGAAATTTTGGTGCACTTGCAGATTTGCCTGGTAATAGTTGATGTTACTCATGTGGACAATTTGTGCCACCAGCTGTTTATCTTGATAAAGCAACTCCTCGTATGCAAATAGTGATAGTGGACACAACCTTTTATTCACAGAACAGAACCCAAGGCATCCAAATACCACATAGAAAAACTAGTTTGAGATGATATTTTTAAAGGCTTTTCTACAAATGTTAAACATGCAGAAGTGTGCATATGAGTACAGGCACTCACTACAGCAACATAAATACATCAGTCTCATAGATCGTTTGTGCCATTTTGCAAGCAGCACATGCTTCATCATTCATATCTATGGCTGTCATGGAAAAAAAAATTATCAGTGCCTATTTACAGTCTAGTACAGATGGACTCTGGCTTGGATGTCCAATTTACCTGTAGCTGTGAGAGTCCCCAAGTGAGCAAGACTAAAATTAGAAACAGCATATCACCAAGCACCACAGGTATCAATCACACATCTGTCACGGACAGAAAGAGTTGAGGCGGAGGAAAAAACAGGGGAGAAAATGAGAGCGTGAGGGTGACAGAGCGATGAGGGCTGTCCATCTCCTTTAATGTTGAGTCCTGGTGCCTGATACTGTATGCTGACACAGTGCTGCAAAAGCCTGTTGTTGTATTAGGCAGGTATACGGCATAATTTTAATTTTAAGGTCAGATCATGGTATTTTATTAAAAAGTTAAATGGGTATGTGCACTGATGAGCAAATATTAATCTAATAATGGTTGCTGTTAAACAAAAAATCATTTTATTTTAACATTTATTAAATTTCCCCAAAGGTAATATTTTTATGATGCTAAAATTTAGATTTTATCTGAAATATTTTGATCCCTTGAAATCCAGCTTTTCACCTTTTTTCATTCCTAAAAGCACAGTGTGTGACGTTATTGTTGTGTATATTTTGCTCTTTATTGGCACAATGTGAAGTGATTGTAACCTTTCTCTTTCTCTTTCTCTATTTGAAGTTTATGTTCACTTTGGTTGCCTTGCTTGAGTGGCCCTTTCTGTGACTCCTCCGCAGCTTGAACTGAGTACAGCATAATTCCATTACCTTAGAAATTATGTTTGCTAGTATGTAATAATGACTGGCTCTCATCACAAAATTACACCATGCACTGCACGAAAACACAAAAACAAAAACTGATCTGGTTTAAGATTTATATTTTCCTAGTGACAAAGTGAGAACGCAAGTTAAGACAGCACTGGCAAAAGGTAAACTAGCCAATTAAGACCTCAGTCACACAGGCCTAAAGCTTGGTTGGCAAGCACTCAGCACCCTCAACTCAACAGGGAAAAATATGTATTATGACTATGCAGTTGGCTAGTGGTTGCTGGGGATTGCTTGCAATCACTAGGTGAAATAGTTTGCATGGAAAACACCGATTTGTCTCCAAACTCTTGCTAACCACAAGCGGAAAGTAAAACCTGAAAACATTTTTACACGATTCAAACATTCTCCTTTTCTTCGATGGATGGATGGAAGAAAAGAAGAATGTTTGTCTTTAAAGTTAAAGTTGCACCTTTTGACATTTGTTCCCTTGTTGTTCCCTTATTCCACTTCAAGAGTAATTGGCAAGTGTTTGCAGACATGCATATTTCATGCAAACAATGTGCAACCATGGCAATATTATCATAATCATAACAAGTTTTCTGGTGCAGCACCATACAACTCTTTGCAAACAATTTAATCTTGTAACTGACAGCAACTTGCAGCAATCACTTGCAGCACAGATTAATAAATATTTTTCCCAGTGACCTGTAGTTGCTATCGAGGTGACTCAGAATTTTGCAATGGATTTCATAGTGATTGCCAGCATCCTCCAACAACAACTCATCAACAGGTCAGAGAATAAACAGTTTTCCTTAGTAACTGGTTATTGTGAGGGGTCACCAACCAGTCTCTAGGCCTGTGTAGCTGGAGCTTAACATGAGGGAATATAAATATATAAAGAAACACTTCCATTACCCACTATTGGGAAACACAGTGCATCTGCAAATGCTAAAACATTATTTCTTTATACACTTAAGATGTGTGACATGACTGAATTTACAATTACACACATGAAAACTTTTTTACTGTATTACTTTTGATTTCATGAATATTTTTATGAACAACAGGCGAATAATTTCATATGACCAATAACACCAATTCCTGGTAAAGACATAGGAACACAATGAATGTATGGGTAATGCTGGAAGAATAGTAGCACTAGAAGAAAATCACAATGGGCTGATGTCAAGGCTGAAAAGTCAGAGTTAAAGATATGTCAGCCTAATCAAACAAAGGCCCTTTATTTCTTTTGTTACTTGAACTGCACAGGCATAGACACTGGGAAGTGCATACTAGACAAGTAAAAACCTGTGAGAAATATTTTAATACATGATTGCCTCGGGTTGAATTTCTCCTGGAAAAGAAGCATTTCATTGCCTTGCCTAGAGTTGGTGATTAGGAAAAGACCCTGATAATGTATGAAATGCAGGTGTGTTTCTTTGACACAAGTAATCCCGAGTTTTATTGGTCCTGCAGTCCCCCTCAAAGGCCCATGGCCACTTGAAATTCTTTACTGCAAAAACTCTACAGCTTTTGAAGCCTCTTTAGCAGGGCGGAGGAGGAGCCGGACCTCTATTTAGCCTGATTTCCTGTCTTTAAAAAGGATGAATAACCAGCTTTAGGCCATTGAGAGTGCCCTCACCTATAGCACTCTGTTTGATCTCAGCATCATGGCTGCAAACAGGTTGAAAAAGAGAGGGCCCTTAATGTCAAGGCCATTCTTAATGAGTCTCAGTGGACAGGACCAACCGCAGCCCCCCTACAAAAATGTAATCCGTCTTTAGACCAATGACTTCCTGAATGTACCCATGTCTGCTTTCTTATCAGTCACTACTACAGTACCTGACTGCAGAAATATCAATCACTTGAAATAGAATATAAAATATTCAAGACCTATCTTTTATGTTGTTAGTTAATTCCATATTATGACAGAGTTTCATTTTCAATAATCTGGTTAATTTTACTAGCAAATCTTTATAACCTTAACGCTCTCATTGTTATTGTTATGGATAGTGTAAAGTCATCTTATGGTGTTAATGCTATCTGCTGCTGGAGCTTCAGTGAGAAATCGAATCAAGGCTTTATCAGTTTAAAGTCAGCCACAGCAGCTTGACTGACAAAATGCACAGCGATAAGCAGAGGATGGATTGAAACGACTTTGGATTGACTCCTTCTATGCACTGCATGGAAAATCACAGAAAAAGTGTGCAATTTCACTAATCATATCTCTAAAGTTGTCATTTGCATATGTTAATAAAGCAATTCCAAAGCCTGGAGAAGAGAAAGACTAGGAATTAATTTTAAATCTTGAGCTCTCGTGCACAGCGGCACACTGCAGATTTCAGCAGTGAGCATTAGGAACCGGCGTTGCTAATGACAGCAACAACAAGGACTATTTACGCCGACTTCACTGTTTAGTGGCAGCTCGGCTTTGTTTGAGTCTCTCCTGAAATCTTCCACAGTGCAAGGTAGCCCCTTTGTGTCACCGTATTCCCTAAGCTCCGTTCCACCCCTTTGTTTGCTTTGGTGCAGTTTCCGTGGAGACTGAGCCCATGGCCCCCAGTAAGAGGCCCACACTACTGACAGGCAAGAGTGGGAGGTTGGGTTGAGTGAGGGTGTTGTGGGTGGAAGCAGAGAGAGACACCACTAGTGAGACATGCTTAACACACAATGATGTACAAGCACACGTGTGTGAATACATATAAAACCTCTCTATCATTACATATGCAGGCACACAGACGCATGCAGGCCATCAGTTATCAAATGGTAATGGCATTTTTTCAGCCTGATTACTATGAATTCTGTGAGTGTGGATGTGTAGGTGACAAAATGCCTTTGTGATATCACTGTGAGCTTTTTCTGTACCTTAACACAGCATGTGACAGCTCAGAAATGCTTCTTCCTTCCAGCTTCATTCTTCTCTGCATCACCACAACACTACCTTCCATTCAGGTCAAGTTAAAAAAATATCATAGGAATTCACAGTGCTTACACTTTGAAATGTTAACTACCACCTGCCATTGCTGCAGGCACTCCACACCTCAGACATGTTTTACTTAGACATGTTTACTCATTTCATACATGCCTGATTTAACCTCTTATTCAAGCGCTTGAGGCAGAAAACCCCCTAATACCATTTAATCACTGATGTTGTCCAGCAAACCCTGGACATCAAAGAGATGTTGAAAGTTGATCGTGTTGTGCAACATCACTCTATTATGCCTCCCATCCCCCTTCTTATTCCCCCTCCTATTTATCCTCCTCTCCATTACCTGGTCTCTGGGCAAGGTTCTTATATTGCACCCTGCTGATTGACTTGCAGCCATGTTGTCACATCTCCTAACCCTTTGTCAGACTTTAATCATCTGCTCCAGGCTGCCCCCACCCAAACACACACACACACACACACACACACACACACACACACGCACGCACAACTGCTGCTAAAGGCAAGAAATTGCTGTAGGTGCAGCTTGTTGGAGAGGTTGCCATTTATTTCAATGAAGGTTTAAGAAACGCGCTGTGTGGCCAATTGTGTGTGCACATATGTGTCTGTCTCTGCATGTATTGGTAGGCTGTGTGTTTGGCAGTCCACAGCTTGCTAGCATGCTCTTTATGTTGTGCAGCAGGTGACCAGAATACTGATTGCCTCTGGGTCTCCCTGCACCACCAACATGTCCTTTTTCGTGCCGCTCAGAAGAAACACGGATTTTATTTAATATAAGAAAATACCAAGTGAATGACATCAAAAGAAATTATTCCATGAAATTAGTTTCAGTTTTAATGAATAAAAACTTTAGAGGGTTACAGTATATGTTAGCTCAAAATTTAAAACAAATGTTTAAAAAGGCAGAATAACATCTGAAAAGAACCAGTCTGAGTGTTTAAGGCAATATTTTGCCAATGTCTGTGTCACCGGAGCTGAGATTGATCTCAGTGAGGTCCCAGCCATTTCCATCACATACTAATTGGTGGCACAAATCAAATAAAAGGCCTGGATGTGACTATAATACATGAGAGCAGGAGAAGAATCCTAAATGATAAATCAAGAAGAAACTGGGGCCCATGAAATCACTGCCTGCAGTTAGTTTGCATATTGACCACCCAGGTGAAACTTTTATACTAGATGAAATCACCATTATATAATTATATAATCTTGCTTTTTTCAGTGTTAATTATGTTAAATGACCAATTTGGAATGGGCAGAAGTATCAGAAAATCACAGAAGCTGTGCTATGGGTAATTTGAATTGATATGCAGGACTTTATCCACTGTAGCGCAAGTTGATTTGATATCAACAGATATCAACTTAGATTTAAAATCCTTGCTAATCCTTCATATAGTATTTCAAGTCTAGATCATTGAAAGAGTGTAGCTCATGTTTTGTTTGTTTTATTTGTTTTCATTCATTTAATTTGGTACCAATTAATTTCAGAGACAGGTTTCCCGACTTATATTTTTGCTTTGAAAAGGAATAATGGCTTATGACTGCAAATCATCTGTGGTGTGATTGAAATGAAAACGCTGCTGCAGTCAGCCTAAAGCACTGGCAACAAAGACCCTATAAAATATTTGTTTTTTCCTTCTCAGTTCTATTTATCTCTAGTCTAAAAGGAGAACAAAACAAACGGTTGTTGCTAGTCTTTTCTTATTTTAAAGGATAAAAGACAAACTAATGCTAATTCAGAACGTAACTACTGATTATTCACACTATTTATTTGGTTCCTGTTTTCAATTCCCACACGTCCTGTATTCAGAAGGGTTATCTAAATGCTAATGTCTCAATGAATCAAAATAAAGGCACAGTTGGCTTCACAAACGAGAACACCTTCTTTGTTATCACAGAGATGGTGGTCGGGGTGGGGAGGATGTGAGAGTTTTATTGAAGGATTTGGAACATAAAATGGATGTCTTCTACAATCCCATGTGCAATTTCCTTACTGTACGCAGGAACTGGCACAAAAGGCATGTCATTTAGATTTCTGATAGGGTAAGTCGAGTCCTTGCACTCCTGGACACCATGTTGAAATGTTCAATTTGTGTCATGAGCCCTCTAGTATCCCCATGTTGCTGTGGATTAGGCATCAGAGATAGCATTGTATCAGGTGTCACAAGGACAGAAGAGATGCTGGATATAGAATGTGAGTGTATTTGAGGTCGGGCTGAGAGAGCATGATTGAGTTAAATGACATTCAGGTTTATTGCACATATACTTCATGAAAATGTGGATTCCCCTTTCATTTGCACCATTTTTATCTTCCATTTCTTCCTCCGGTACCTCAACCTGACAATGAAAATCACTCTTTCTTCCTTTTTATTGCAGTCTTTGTTCAGAGTATCATCACAGCGCAGATAAACTGCTTTCTACTGCTCTTTCCCCTTCTCCTCTACCTGTTCTTCCACTCACTTCTCAATATGTGGTTGATCAGGCCTGGAAATCACCTTGCTACAAATAAATACCCCTGAGGAATTTGTGGTTCTTCTGAAGTCAGCAAGACAAGCGAGTGAAAGCCCTCCTCTGTGCCCTCCCACCCACTCCGGGTTGTATAACACTTTTCTGCTGGAATCTGACCTTCAGTGCATTCCAGTTTTTGTCAAGTGTTAGCAACAGCAGCTTTGGACCCTTTAACCTATTTTTCCAGACTAATTACAGTACAGTTGCAAGCTCCCAGCTCCCACTTACAGTAAAGGTAAGTGTGATCATACAGAACCAAAAGCCATGGTTACATAATGGAAAACAGTCCCATCACAACTGCAAGATATGGAGACACCATCAATATTGAAGAAATGAGTAAACAACCTGCAGCCTGTGCAATGGAAAGTTAAACATGCCCAGGATATCTTTTCTGGTCTGGCTTCACTTACCATAGCATCAGCAACCCAAGCGGACCTGCTAAGGTGCTTAATATCTTGAAAAGTCAGACCAATGTTTCTTCGTCTCGCTATGGGTACATTAACACAAACAAGGTGGCAGTGGTGAGTGATAAGCTGCAAACATTGGCAGGTCTACTTTTTTTTATCAGCAAAAGTGCAAACTATAACATTAGAAAAACACATTATACAGGCTATAAGCAGTACATTTACTGAAGCCCACAGCAGTAGTGGATGAATATATATGCAGCGCCTTTGTGGGTGCCAACTGCCCCAAAAAACCAAAATGGCGCCAGCCCTATTTTTAAGAGCAAGTTCAAGAGCAGTCCTTGTCTGCTCTGCCGCACTGTGCATCTCCCAGTAAAAACAAACATACTCTCACGGAACTGCAGTCTAACTATCTCTGTCTACAGCCCGGTGATTCAAAAGCCCTCTGTCCTGTGCAAAAACTGCCCTTTGACAGCACCTAACTTTGATAGCTTAGCCACTAACTGGCTTGCAGGGCAGAGATTTAATGGCTAGTCTGAGCTACACTAGCAGACCTCTCTATTTGCACAGTTCTTTCATGTGTGGGATGGATTATCCATGCAGTCCCTAATAAATGTCCCGGTAGATGCGAGGCTGCTTGGCATGTCGAACCACACATTCTATTCTTCATCCAGCATTTGTTGCAAGTCAACCAATGTCTACATGATGTGCCATCCCCTAAACTCCACAGAAGGAGGGTGTTTCTACTTGTTGGTTTTATTTTAGCTTTTTTAACTCAAAGTAACTGCATTTACAGATACATTATTTTATGTATTTTCCTCAACTTTTTGTTCCACTATTCATCAGAGAAAGTCTGAAGACATATGGTGGACAATTTTACATACTGAAAGAATTGGTAGAACTTTAAAGAACTTCAAAAAATAAAAATAAAATGCCAGGAAATATTATGAGTCATCTGGTTTTTCCCTGTCTGTCCAAAAAGAAAGAAAGAAAAAGAAACATAATTAAAACCATTCCGCCAGCTTGACTACAAATCTTATACCATGTCAAGAAGTAGAATCCACAAAGCTTATGTGTCCTATATTAGATTGTTTTGGACGAAACGAGGAGAGTACAGGCTACCCAGAAGATCATTGTTTGTGTCCTATTTTGCACTTCTGCTCACTCACTAAATTGTTTCTTTTGCACCCTTTTTTTTAAAAAACTTTTGCTTTCAGTCACTGATTAGATTAAGACATTAAAAAGTACTTGGTTAGGTTTAGTAGATCATTTAGGTTGAAATGTAAGCCTTCATCATTCTTCAAGCTGACAAACCACACATTCAAAATGTGACTCCAAGGGATTTTTTTAATGTCTCTACGTGTGGTGAACTATGAACACCAATGTGTGCCTGTGCATTTCTGTGAGATGCCAGTTGCTTTGTTAGAACAGCACTATATAACACCCCTGAAATGACAATGGGCTGTTATATGAAAATTATCAAAACACCAAATTTGGAAATGGATTTTAAAGAATTTTTCTCATCCTTCCAAAAGAGAATTCAAAGAATGCTTGAACAACACTGTAATAAATCCCAAGTTCTATTGTTTATGCACCAATCTGTATACATAACTTAAATGTATTTTGATGGGGGTTTTTTTGTTTGTTTGTTTTTTTGCCTGTCCCGTTTGGCTCTTTTGCCATCAGAATTGTTGTCTAAAGGCAAAGAAAGATGCCCAACGGATTTACTTTACCAAATTGACCATCCCAGCCTTGCCGTAATGGTCTATTTGATTCACCTTTTATTGTTTATTTTATTTTCATTTACTGAATACGGGACAGACTTGACTGGGGGAAAGAAGGGGAGAAAGAAAGAGGGAAAGAGAAACAGCTGAGAAGAGGGACGGGGGAGAAGGGCAAAAAACAAAAACCAACAGAATGAGCAGAAAAAAAAGAAAAGAAAAAAAAAAGAAATAAAAAATGCATATATCGATCACCTGGGTCACCTGCTGAGAAAGAAAAAAGAAAACAAGCAGAAGAGAACAAGAGTAATAGAATAAACAACATCACAATGATATATGGGAATATGACAGTAAATACTAAATATTAAACATTATTGTGCAGCACATAAGATCAACAGAACACAGTGTGCTTTGAGGTAGGAGCCAAAAAGGGTGTAGTTTGTGGGTGTGATCACCCGTGTGTACACCTGTGAGCATGGACGCGTTTGTTTTTTGTTTTTAAAAGGTTCCTTCATGTAATGATCTGCTAGAGGGTGTGGGGGGGCCACAGCCCCGTCCTCCAGGGCATGAAGCAGGTATGGAGGAGATCAAAACTCCAGACATCCAGAGGCCCCCAGAACACAATGTATTTTGATGTTAATGTACACTAGTGAACTGTGTTTTGGTTCCAGTGTAATGGGATCATGATAAATGCAATACATCTAAAAGTTAGACCACTAAAACGTTTGAGCTCATTTATTGTTACTGCAAGGGACTGAACAAATATACATACTCGGAAAGAAACTGTAACATACAAAATGTATGAGGTTTCTGCAGTAGTTTTTTATGTCCCTTTACTGTTGTGCTGCAATGCAAAGGTGTTGTTAGATTGTACTTTACAACCATGAGGCAGCACAATATGGTCACAACACACTGATACAATGCTGCATTGATGCATGCCTCTCGCACTGCTGAAACTGCAGGTTTTACTGAGAAAAGAATTCCTGCAGTGTGGGCATATTTTATCCCCCAGAATGTTTAAGTCATGAGACAGATCCTCAGTACAGACGAGTTGTGCAGGCGTCTTTTTCTCTTTGTGTCTCTCTCTGTCCCTCCCCTGTTTCTTTCTTTTTTTCCCTCACACTGCATTCTTTCTTTGTCTCAGACCTCTCCCGCCTACACCTATCAGCTGAGGGTATCAAAACATTCCATAAACAATTCAGTTTTAATGTATTACAAAACATTAGCAGAGGGATAACTCCAGTTATATAAGCGCTTAGACAATCATGGGAAAAAGCAGTGTCTCGGCCAAATGCATATTCGGTGAGGTCCAGGTTTAGTAACATTTCTCAGATGCTCAAGCAGAAATAATTACATTTGCTGATTTATTTTAGGGGGTAGAACAAGGGAGCTTTTAGCATGGGTAAGTTTTGAATTGCAGCTCTGTGGAAAATGCAATAAAAGAATAAGGCATGACAATGAGATGTAGCATTTCATTGTCATAAAAATGCAGAGGATTTGTAAGTGCATGTAATCAAAGCTGTTGTTTTTAGATGGAGATGAATTAAAAAGTAGAGACACTCCATTGCCAATCAGAGTGTCACATGACATAACACGAATAAGAGTTTTCATAGAGGGCATAAACAATGGTGCTGGCCAATCCAATTTGATCAACTCTGTCCTGAAGTTGGGATATTTTTGCAAGATCTCTGGTGGTCTGTTAGTTAGACAGTACACCACTATGGCTCGACATCTCTTGTATACAGCCATTCCAGGAAAGATCTACTTTTAAATATTACATATACTACCTGGTCACCTCTTTCCTAATTGTACTGCACAATACCCATCTTCCTGAAGGCTGAGATACCTCTGCTGCTTAATGGAGCAGAGAGAGGCACCCATGAATAAAACACAGCCAGGCGGAAGGAATCGTTCTTTCTAGAAGGTGTTCACACGGATCGTGCACAGGAATGCGGCACATAATGATGAATCGGAAGCTCCAGAGCAAGGCTTTTTTGTTAACTTCACTTACTGTAATGTAAAAGCTTTTCATCTCACAATAATCAGTGGGAGGAAGAGTTTCTGCTTTACGAACAAGGAGGAGCTGTGTTTGTTTGTTTGTTTTTTCAGTTAAAGTTGCACTTTGTTCCACTGCAGAGTATCGGGAGTTTAGGAGAAGCAACAGTCATGCTTAAGTACACAACCTTCTAGTGCTGCTTGGCTTAACATTCCACATTTTGTGTACCTAGTGTACATTGTTATTCTATTTTGTTTGTATAGTATTATTGTTATTAAGTCATACATTATCTATTTATTCCTGTCTTGTCTTTGATAATTTTTACTGAATTATTACATTTTACTTCATAAATAGGTTAAACAAAAAAAAAATGTAACTACCATATCAAAATCATGACAAAGAAAACAAATGAAATAGAAGATTAAAACATAAAAATGTTTGTCAATATTTGCTTGGGCATCATTTAGACAAAATGATGGCTGTAATATTACAAGAAACTATGGTATTTGTGGTTGCTATAGCAACATGGTGTACAAATGTCAAACTTGAACCCAGATTTAACTTAAGACATGACTAAATTAACCCTCTACTGCATGACTTTTTAATTTTTGGGGAAAAAATATTTCTCCCTATTTTGGGGGAGCTTTAGGGTCCCTAATAATATATCAATCATAAAATTTGACCCCCCCCAACAGATATTGGTTTGTTGCTTCACTGTGCAACAAGGGTAGTAAAATGCCAAGTTATTCTTTAATAAGTTGTATTAGTACAACAAGGATGAACAAATAAATAAACAACAAATAAACAATGTAAACATTTCACAAAACAATAAAACACCAAAATACGTCCAACATTTGAACACACACACACACACACACACACACACACACACACACACACACACACACACATATTGTGTTTCCATCACTTTTGGGGACATTACATTAACTTACATGAATTTCCTGGAGACTTATCCTGACTCTACCCATCACAAGTCCCTGCCTGAACCTTACCCTAACCCTGACTCAAGCCTTCACCCTAAAATTGAATGATTTATCATGCAATTTGTCCGGTTCGAGCCCCGACTTGGACAGTCTCGGTCGTTGTGTCCTTGGGCAAGACACTTCACCCATTGCCTACTGGTGGTGGTCAGAGGGCCCGGTGGCGCCAGTGTCCGGCAGCCTCGCCTCTGTCAGTGCGCCCCAGGGTGGCTGTGGCTACAATGTAGCTTGCCATCACCAGTGTGTGAATGTGTGCGTGAATGGGTGGATGACTGGATATGTAAAGCGCTTTGGGGTCCTTAGGGACTAGTAAAGTGCTATATAAATACAGGCCATTTCAAACCTCATTCAGGGATCCACTCCTCTACTTCACTGTCACTCCCTGAAAGCTCACTGTCCTTACTTTCTGAGGACAGAAAGTGCACATTCCCTTGGTTTCCTTGCATAAAAGGTTTTTACATCCATGTCCTGTAATTATGAATAGATTGTAAAGTAAAAAACATTGACTATGATCATATAAATGCACACAAACACATCTCTACACACATATGCAAATGCATTATATTGCCTGAAAAAATTGGGCTAACTGCGCAGTGTTGCCTTTAACAGTTTTTTAACAGTTTTACTCTATAAATAAATTTTAAAAAGTAGAACAAACAATCAAATATGCTTCTTAACATATTCATGCACATACAGGCATTTTTAATATACATTTATTTCACTATAAACATGTAAAATAGTGATCTTTATCTTGCCTCCTAATGGAGATGTCTCTCATGTAGTGCAGCTTGCAGAAAGGGGTCCTGCCCCCCCCAAATGAAAGTCACACTACCTTCAACTCATCATTTTACTGGAAAGAAATGTGCCTGGTAGCATTATTTGAAAAAAAACAAGTTTGTTTTTTTTGAAGGGCCAGTGTAAGGCATGAAAATGTGGTTTGTTGCCTCAGCGCAACGCTATGCAGTAGAGGGTTAAACCCAGCTGGAATTTACAAGTCTTTTTGTAGTTTAGAAATCCTAACACATACTAACCACCATAATTGTATTAAATGATTGTTAACAGGTTATAACTGTATTAATCACCTAACCAACTAGTTTACCAACCTAAATAACACAACTAACCTAATTTAATATGTTAATATTTAATGACTTGTTCAGAGAAGGTATAGGTTTCATTTTTTTGAAAATGAAATTTGTTTGAAAGCAACTCAAAAATATGTTGTACATGAATTGACACAAAGTTTGGGACAGACATTCATGCTCCCAAGAGGATGAATCAATCAATTATCCATCCTTGACATTAATTGATGAGAATACTGATTGTTCACTCCCTGGATTTTATTTATTGATTGTTCAGTGTGAAATATCAAGTAGCTAGATGACAGAACTTTGTAAAGGAAATGGAAAAGGCACTGTATTTGTGGGGAACTTTTTATCAGTGGCGTTCAAATGTATTACTTAAAATTAGAGTCATATGCATTCATCATTTATATGAGCTTTGTTTAAAAGTTTCTTTATTCAAATAGTCAGTTTTTCACTACTTTAATGAGCATTACAGCCTCTCACATTCCACTTGAGTGATTATGCACTCAGCTCAGCCTTGCTTGGTTCATACTAATCGAATGGAGGTACTCGAGCAAAAATATTTAAATTTGCCATTGGTATGATTATAACATACAAATGAAAGACTGCAGCATTAGAGCAAGTTATTTCTTAAGAGTTTATTTCTTCCTTTTCTTGTTACTCCTTCTTAGGTGGCCAGCGATCCACCACTTACCCCCTGGACAACTGCTGAGCCGCAGATATTTAATTAGAGCTCATTAAAAGTCTGTCATGAAAGAAATGTGGCTCCTTGCCACTGCCTCTTAGATCCAGGGAGTCTATTTGGCTGAACTCTACAACAGGTCTTCATTTCTCTGCTTAATCCAGTACATCTATACCACTGACAGCTGCTCTTTGTTCAGCTTTCATTCAGGTTTGGTTTCAAACTCTAGAAGAAGGGCAGGAGGAGGGCTCTTATGGGAAATGTGGGGTTGCAACAATACTGCTGCTTTTCCTGAACCTGATTGTTTGCTTTTCTGAAGTGTCCACTGGATAAGAGGGTGGTCTCCTTAAAAAAAAAAAAAAAGAAAAACATAAAAGGGATGATTCTTGAGTTCAGCAGACATGCACAATGATTTGGTTTCCAGGATTGACTAGTCCTTATCTCCTGTCCACAGGTAGAAGTAGACAATAGAAAGTGCCTGATACACAAATTGGCATCTAGATCTGTGTACTCATGACAAATTACCATCCCTACTTTTAATCGGTATAATTTTTGATCGAAACTGCTTATCGTATTCAGCAGACTGGTTCATTTTACAGTGTAAGACAGAGAGTCAACACACTGCACAACGTCCCCCACCCTGTTATTTCACAGCCCTTGCCACCCACAACCCCTCTGCGTGCTCAACAGGCCATGACAGTGCTCACAGAGCCAATCCAGGCGTGACACTATTGTAGCTGAATGTGTCCGGATGAGTTTGTCCGGGCATGTATGCCGGGCATAAATGGTGTGTGTGCATTAGTAGCCCAGGAGTTAGGCTCATCCTGGAAACAGGATCATGACAGGGCCCATATGTCGATGTCAGGGAAAGGTGGAGTTACACTCATTTCTATTGTTCAGATAGAGTGACACAATAACTATGCTGCTGCTGGTAGGAGATTAAAAAGAGAAACCCTCATACAATGTGTTTTTAATGTATTGGAGAGCTATGTGTTCTTGAAGAATTGGACAGAACCAAGGGACAGATAGGAAACTGGAAAAAACAATTTTCATTTGTTCTAAACTGAATGATGGTTGAAAATAAATGATATAATAAAGGTCTTATGAAACAGAGGATGACAAAAGATTTTGTTGGAAATGGTTGCTATTTTTAAAAAATTTTTTGCCAGTTTTGAGGATTTCCTCCTGAGCATTTACCCCTAACTTATTTTGCTATCGCCTTCATTAAGGTATACAGTATATAGCTGCAGGTTATAACCTAACCACTAAATTGCTGTTCATAACTGAACTGACTGATTGGTCACAACGCATCAACCCCATATGACTCTTTGTTTGTGCCCTGTAAGTATTCAATCTACCTCTATAATTAATTTTAAAAAAGAAAAAAATATTTAGGTATTTCTTTTTCCTTCTTTATAGTTTAAGGGCAGAGAGAAAATTGTATTTTGAAGGTCAGCCCACAGTTTTCACTGTTTTTGGTCCAAAGCTGCATGATTAATTGGATTTTTAATTATGTTCCCATTTCAGTGATTGTTGTCAATGCAATGATTGGCTGGAAAAGGCAGCATACCTACTGTTTTGTTAGCAGTGACGGAATTGTCGAGCCCCACAAGATTTTTCTGCTGGCAGAAATAATGACATTTGTTTGAGAGATTAAAGGGGCTCAAGAACACCAAGTGACCAAGCTCTCAAGGTAATTATTCACCTTTTCACAAAATATATAAACACTACTTCAGTTTTTTTTTATTTATGAATATTTATGTCCATCTGGTGGTTTGCTGCATTTGAAATTATACAGACAAAACACCCCAACAAGATTAAAACGTCTTCTAAATTAACAGGATGGTGCATTACTTATGGTCTCTTTATAGTTAATGCACCAGATGGACAACTCTGACCCATAACAAACTTGTACATTTGATTTTGCATCTGCTGTATGCACAGTAGGCTTTAAAAGACACAAGTTCCTCAGTTTGTATGGAAAAAATATTGTAGCTTTCGCAGAAAGCTACAATATTTTTCTTTTTTTACTTTTCCCACAATGCAATCACAATTAACAAGCAGAGAGGGGATGAGTTTATTTTCACGAATACTGCCAAACTAAACTTTCAATGTCTTAATAAATCTAGAGTTTTCATATATAAAGTAATAACCATTTCTCCTCTTTCAGTCGCCAAACAGGAAAAGCGATCTTTCCTGCTTCATGACTGGGGAGTGACAGCGTACTCTTTCCATAATTTGTCTCACTTGGTCGGCTTTGGAAGGCACCTCTTGTGGTGGCCAAGACTGAATGTCAGCAGGTGTTTACTTTAGTCCCCGTTTATTGCTGACTCTCTCGACTTAGTGCCAAACGGTGGCCCTTTGCTACATCACTTGCCTGCTGTCTTTGCATAACATATTTCACACATTGGTGTTCCCATTATGATCTGCCAAAGCCCTACTGTTGTCCCATTGAAGAGTTTAAACACACAGACCATTAGGCTTGTCTGTATTTACACAAGCACATTTTGCACATCTACTCACAAACCTTCTGGCCTTGTGTGAGAGAGCAGTCCAGCAACAGAAAGATTGCATATTTGATCTCTGTGACAAGTTCTTATAATTCCACCAAATTCTGTCTTGAGTCAACATTAAAAAAAATAAATAAATGAAAGAAGGCAAAGCTTGATTTACCCGTTGGTCTTTCCTAACACGTGATATTGGGTTAACTGTTTAATGATTTATTTATTTTATTTTTAGATTTAGGTTTCATTTTCATTACTCACAGGATCTAGAATGAGTGGTAATGGTAATGAGTGTAATAATTAATAATGATTTAATTGTTTATTTAATAAATGGCCTAACATTGGAAAACATACCTTGTAACATGCAACTTGTGCCATGTTTCCTTTTTTTCTTTTCCAACCAGCTTTCTAAAATCCAAATATGTTCAATCTTCACAGCACAATACAAAAAAAATGGAGCTTTAAAGGACAAACTAGAGTAAGATTTGTTGCTGTTGTTTGAGAATATTAATATTAATATTGATACTAATGTAAAGATTTAAACATTCAGTTGGGTTTGGTAAATATCAAAAGATATTCCTAAATAAGAAATGTTTTTAAACATGCAAGCATACAACATATTTACATTTCAAAAGTGACACGCAGGCACCCAGTGCCCAACAATGCTGTTCAGTACAACAAAGACAAATAATGTATGCTAAAAAAGTTTATTGCAGTCTGGCATCTAATCATGTGATAAATGGTCAAATTCAATGACTGTGAGAACAGCCTGTGAGCACTGTAAAGCTCTGTCCCACAAATCAATTCCAGAATATATAATGTTATACTTCAAAAGTTACTTCCTTCTATAGACTTTATATTGAAGCAGGATTTAGCAACTGCAACATCGTCAGTTGATTTGCGATGAATTGTTTTAAAGCCTTGAGTTCAGCATTTGGCACAGCACTAACTTTCAATACAGACTTCACAAATAAAGACTGCATGTGACTCAGAAATTGAGACCTTTCATTAAGTTGTGATTTGTTACTTAAAAGGTAGCAAAGTTGCCCTAAAATATTTGTTACAGAGCATAATGCTCACAAACCTACTGTCAATTAAAAAATACCTAAAATTAGCAACAGGACCATAAACTACGGTGGCCCTGAGAGGCCAAACGGACTGCAACTTGGGAAAACACCAGCAATTAGAAAAACACTGCAAAAGCACACAAAACACAACGGAAATAGTCCATCCATCCATCCATCCATCCATCCATTCGCTTCCGCTTATCCTTTTCAGGGTCGCGGGGGGGGGGGGCGCTGGAGCCTATCCCAGCTGTCATAGGGCGAAAGGCGGGGTACACCCTGGACAGGTCACCAGTCTGTCGAAGGGCCAACACACAGGGACAGACAACCATTCACACCTAGTGGCAATTTGGATTATCCAATTAACCTATCCCCACAAGCTGCATGTCTTTGGACTGTGGGAGGAAGCCGGAGTACCCGGAGGGAACCCACGCAAACACGGGGAGAACATGCAAACTCCACACAGAAAGACCCCGGCCTGATGGTGGAATTGAACTCAGGACCTTCTTGCTGTGCGGCAACAGTGCTAACCACCGTGCCACCGTGCTGCCACAACGGAAATAGGAAAAAAAACCAGGAACCAAAATATGCTAAGAATTGCACTGGGAGAGACTTAAAAGAAGTGGAGGATCTATCGGTTTTGTGAGGAAAGAAAAGATGAGAGGTAAGTGTGTTAGCCTAACTATTAGCCTAAAAATCAGTTTTAAAATTAATCATGATAAAACACACCTACTATGTTTTGGGTTCTTGCAACTGGTCCGTCGGGTTATTGTCTCCCCAGAAACACTTCCCTTGTGCTTTTGGAAATATGTTTCTTCCTATTTCCGTTGTCGTTTTTCCTATTTCCATTGTGTTTTGTGTGCTTTTGCAGCGTTTTTCTTATTGCTGGTGTTTTCTTAAGTTGCAGTCCGTTTGGCCTCTCAGGGCCACCGTAATAAATCAATAAGAAAACGGTTATTGAGGGAATAAATGAAGGGAGATTTTTATATAAACCTTTACATAAGCCTGCAATTAGAGCCATCACCCCCTGCTGGCCATCAGAAAAGCTGCTGACTTTTGGTCATTACAAGTCAGAGGGCTTGACTAAACTTGAGCTTAATTTAAAAGTAGGCTGAGGCTTAAATGCTTAAGAAGAAAATTAATTTCATTTAGTATAGATATACTTTTACTAAAGTTTTATTCAGTCTTACCAGTTAAGTGTTATTAATTTGCGAAAACCAGTGTTCCTTAAAGAAAATATTTGTGCTTTGTCAAATGTAAGTAATTGTTAAATAAAAGATTATTGAACTTACAATTGCCTCTTTCTCAATGAAAACTTCAGAAGGTGTAGAGAAAGTCTATTTGTTTTTCAAGTTAAGATAAAGGTTGCCATTTGGGTTTAAAAGAGGTTTTGCTGTATACGCTTGTTTTTCAGATAGGATCAGTGCTGATTAACATAATCATTTTCAGCTCTTTGGTAAAGCGCTTTGATGCTTCATGATTGAAGAGTTCAATTTCAAGTAGGCTTTGTTGTTGCACAAGAGAGCTGCGCTATCTTTCATTGAGATGGAGGCTTGTCTTGAACATTAAGAGCAATAATCCATCCTGTTTTGATGCTTTTTGGTCTAAAATGGTTGTTTTT
Organism: Copadichromis virginalis; assembly: GCF_057382275.1. NCBI lineage: Eukaryota > Metazoa > Chordata > Actinopteri > Cichliformes > Cichlidae > Copadichromis > Copadichromis virginalis. The sequence goes on along the minus strand of NC_140619.1, from coordinate 7,379,521 downwards.
CATAACTCACAACAATTAAATCTACAACAAACCTAATAAAGCTTTTAGATACTGTTTTAAACAGTTTAGCACAGAATCTCTGAAGGAAAACTTATTAAAAAAACAAGTTTGAGTAAATTCAAGAAGGTTTTGCATAGAAAATTGGCACCAAATCCCCAAATTTGGTGCAGCGCATGATGTGTAAAAGCCAAATTGTGATATATTGTGAGCAAAGTTCATTCTCCATCTGCCGATTTACAGATCACATTTTACCAGACTCATAATGTGAAGATATTAAGCATTAAAATAGATGTATGTGCGGTTCAAATGTGCCCAAAAATTAAGGTTAATAGGTTACGATCTGCGCACATTGCATTCACTGTGCTTGTTGCTTGCTAAAGGTTGCCTAAAATACCTAACAGAATGACAAGTCCCATGTTGATGCTGTATCTGAATGCCACTCAAGCAAGTGGAGTAGTTTCCCTGCTTAGCTTCAGCCTCATATCTTTAAAATAAAATATGCATTCACAAGTTATTTCATTAGGTTCACCTGCTTGATAATGCAAATATTGAATTAGCCAGCCAGTCAGTGTGATATAAGAACATGGCAAAGGATCAGTCTGTTCGTGTCAGACAGAAACTATTGATCTACTGGGATTTTTACGGCACAGCCATCACTAGGGTTTACAGAGAATGGTAGCAGTTCTCTGCCTGAAAATGCTTTGCTGATGCCAAAGGTCAGAGAAGAATTGTCAGACTACTGTGAGCTGATAGTAAGCTGATATTAAGGCAAGAGTAGCTCACATAACCACTCATGACAAATCTTCAAGTAAATGGTCTACAGTGACAGAAGCAGGGTGCCATTCCTGTCAGTTAAAAATAGTAAACTGAGATATGTGGAGAAGTTGTCATTTACTGAAGTATGATGTAATACTGCTTTTATCTCTGTTTGGGTTTTTCTCTCTTTCTTTCTTTAAAGCCACCTACTATCTGTATCAAGCCAAAAAGAACTGCGCACAATGCAGCCCCCCCTTTTATTTATGTATTTATTTTATTCTATTTTTGTTTGTTTGTTTTTTTTGGGTGGGTTTTGTTTTTTGGTTTGTTTTTTTTTTCTTTTTGTTTGTTTGTTGTTGTTTTTTTTGCCTTGTTCACATGATAGTACTTTTTTGTATGTGCCCATAGATTACACGTTTTCCTGCATGCCAAGTTTCACAATGGCAGTGTTTGTAATCGCAATTCGAGTTATATTTTTCTGTACTTTTGTCATATTGGAAAATTATAAATAAAGTTGTCAAAAAAAAATAGTGAACTGAGGCTCGAATTTGTGCATGCTCACCAAAATTGGACATTAGAAAACTGGAAAACATTGCCTGAGTCTTAATTTATGCTGCAACATAAAGCGTCCTGGATCCATTCTGCTTTGTATCAACTGTTCAGGCTGGGGATGGTAGCGATGCAATGGTGTGGAGTGTGTTGTGGTCTGAATGTGAACCAAAATCTACGAAGAATGTTTCCAGTACCTTGAGGAATCTATACTATAGAGAGTTAAGGCAGTTCTCAAGGCAAAAGACAATCAAAGTTGGTTAAACAAAGGTGTAACTAATGAGGTGGTTGATAAGTTTACGTTAGATCCATCCATTTTTGTCTGCTTATCGAATTCAGGGTCATGGGGTGGCTTAAGCCTATCCCACCTGTCAAAGGGCAAGCCACCAATTTGTTGCACAAAGAGACAGACAACCATCATTCTGTGGTCGATTTAAAATCACCAGTTAATGTAATGGCGTCGTTGGACTGGAAGGTGTTGCCAGAGAGAGCCCACACAGACACTGGGAGATCATGCAAACTCCACTGTAAAGGGACCCAGATGGAAAGGTCTTGCTCTGAGGTGACAGTGCTAACCATCACACCACCATGCCAGCTCCATGTTAGATCAAAATGTCAAAATTTATGTGGAATGTCAGAATTAAATTAAAGTTCAGAACGATTTGTTGTAGCAAAAACTAAGATGACTAAGATGTTGCTACTTGTTTTGTAAGAGCATGTCCACGATGTCACCTGGATATTACAAATTTGAAATAATACATGCATGATGTCACTGATCTGGATCTGTCTTTACATGACCATCAGTTAATAAGTATTTTTTTAAAAGATTGCTATTTGAATTCTTGTTTTGCAAGATTGAGAATGAGAGTCATGTGAGTTTTCTTTCTTTAGCCTCCTAATCAAATGCAAATTCCCAAATGGCTGAAATTGAAAAAAAGAATTAGAAGTTTAATAGAAGTTTATGAAAAGACTCCAAAACAATAATTACATGGGTCTGAACTTTTCAGTTTATTCTGATATGTGATTATGTTGTTATCAGAACTGTAGCACCAGAAAAAAAGTCAGGCAAATAAAGAGGAAAGTGAAGAGGAGGCAAGTGCTCTAAATGTGAGAGGTACTTCAAAGTTTTCTGGTTTCCTGGAGTTGAGCAAGTTTGCCTCATAATACAGTCACGAGGGAAGGGGTGAGGATTGTAGTGCTCTTTTTTTTTCTGTTTTAGAGAGCTGTAATTTGTTTGAAATACCACATAAACACTTGAACAACTGGAAATTTAATATGAGCAGTGATCACTATCGTGTCTCAACAGATAAAGAGAAGTGTCTTCAACAGAAAAATAAATATATAAAGAGAGAGGACAGCACTCCAGTGCTGGACTCGCTGTCTGACTGAAAGGGAATCTCCGGGAAGTACAGAACAAAAAGAAAACAGCATGACCAATAAATGATGAGGCCAAAAGGGGAAAAAAAAATATTTGTGAATTTTAAAGTGAACCGAGGTCAAACCTTCAAACTACAATACAGTGCTGAGGTTAATCCCTAAGGGGGAATAAAGTCTTACGGAGTCCATGTAAATTTTACCATTTTAAATTGCCTCCTGTTGATTTGATCCAGACTCCCTCTGTGCTCTTCTGCTGTTGTCTCCCCCTTCACTGAATAACTCGCATTCCCCAGTCGCTGCATTGCCTCGTATTATGTAGCATGAGCACAAGCGAAGGCCTGGCAGTGCATGAATAGGGTCAGTTAGATTTCAAACCTCTCCCGATGAAAAGAGCCTTGGCTGCGGTTGGAGACACTGGAGCTGCTCCCGGCAGCTCCACAAAGACTAGCTTTCAAAAAAGAAATGAGATGAGGGAAGGGTTAGAGGGCTTTTTTTTTTCTTTTTACCTCATCTTCCATACAACCAAAATGAAGGCTTGTTGGAGAGTAAGAGAAAGAGTGGTGAGCAGACATGAAGTGTTAGTGCCAGAAAGAGGCACAAAGAGGAAGAGAAGATGGGTATATTGCTGTAAGAGGAAAGAAAGTAAAGAAAGGTAATCACAGGAAAGAAAGTGTAGAGCCAGTAATAACTTTTTTTAAAAAGATGTTTTAAAGAGATACATAGGTACATATTTGTCTTTTTACCGTATGAGTATGAATATTGAGACTGATGTCTGAGCAGTCACAACCACCAAAGCGATGCTGGTACCATTTTATTTATGAATGTTTTTCCAAATGTGAAAATCTCTACTATAATCACAAACTCAAGGTACCCTGGTTTTCTCAAACCACAGTAGAGCCCGACGGCTGCAGATCCTCACCAACCTCTCTCTGTGGTTATTTCTGCTTACCTGTTATTAACTGTAGATTCAGGACAGGAGCTAGACTAAAAATATCCAAAACTTCCAACAACAGTACAAATGCTTTGAATGAATTGTTAATATATATTATTAGTGCACATATGCACAGACATATGCTTCATTTGTTTTAATCGAGTCTTGCATAACTATGAAGAAGATATGAAAATAGTTGGCTAAGGTTAGGGAAACATGACCTTTGGTATAATACAGTATAAAAGATTTAAAACATCTAACCACACACCACACAGCATCAGAGTTCTAAAGAAATAGAAGTAAAAAAAAATAAATCAAAGTGTCCACTTTGATCAGGGGCTATGTTTTATTATTTGTGGAAGCACATCAATCTTAATCCTAAAAGAGATTCTTAGCCAAGCTTTTTTTTTTCCCCTCAATTAAGACTTTAATGTTTCAACAATGCCAAACAAAGGTATAGGTTTTCAGGCTTGTCATGGAAGAATTCCACTGGCCCACACAAAACCCTGACCTCAACCACATCTAACAACTTGGGATGAACTGGAATACCGACTGCATGCAAGGCCTTATCTCCTGTCATCAGACGCCAGCTTCACCAGTGCGCTTGTGGTCAAATGGGAGAAAATCCCTGCAAACAGTTCCCAAAATCTGACAGAAAGCCGTTCCAAGCCGAGAGGCTCTTAATGCTGAATATTACTGTAATGACCATCATTTTGGAATTGGATGGCAAGTAAGTACTTTTAGGCTCATTGTGTGAATGAAAAGCAGTTGAAGACAGATTACTTTTAAAGAGAAACCAAGAATAGCAAAGACATGAAGGGGAAGGAAGAAAAAGACAGGCAGTCACAAAGAAGTGAGATGATGAGAGTGCCAAAGTGAGTCCAAAAGATGGGAAAGGGTATTACAAGAAAAAAAGATGGGGAAGATTCAAAGAGAAAGGGGAAAAAAAGTCTACTGACATGGGAGATGAGAAGAGGGAAACAGACAGAGAAAGTGAGTGGTGTATTGAGAAGGAAAAAGGGGATTTAAAAGAGATGGAGAGATGGGATGGAAAAAAGGTGATGTGGTAAATGGAGCAGGAGACATAGAAGTGTGGAGAGAGAGAGACTTGACAATAGCAAGTAAAAGGAAGGGAACAGAGTATGAAGGGGGAGAAGGGCTGACGACATGTAAAAGGAAAGTAGAGAGAGAGAAAGAGAGAGAGCGGTCGGTACAAACTAAATAACAGGGCTGAGTGAGCGAGTGAGAGGAGAGGCTTCGCTGCGTGTCTGAGAAACCCTGCTGTAAAATGCCAGCTCACACAAAAGAACAGGTGTTTGGCGGTTTAAGGTTTCAGGCAGAGGGAACTGATGGGATAACAGGGATGTTGACATTCACAGACGACAAAAGAGGCCCTGTTCATGGACGTTATGTTGTTTTAAGGGGGGAAAAAATGCATAAAAGATTAAGGCATTATGAGCCATATGATGATGACAGCTATGAAATGTTATTCACTGGGTATCTTGCGGTAGATCTTTATTACAATCTGACAAATCCTGACATACAGGGATCTTATATAAGCATGCAGGAAGCACAAAAAGACTAATTTGTGTCATGTGTAGGAACTGTGACTTAATAAATTTGCTTTTGCCGGCTCAAGTTCAAAACTGTAGTTTCTGGATTGACATTAAGCTGTCTTTAAAAGGTATTGCTTTCTTTCTAGGTGATAGCTGAATAATCTCAGGTCTAAAGGGAAATTCAATACCTTGAATGTACAACCCCCGAGAGGGACAAATTACTATTTTAAGTGTCACATGTTGACAGGTAAGGGGCCCAGCCTTCACAGCTCATTTATTGCAGCTCTTTGTCAAATGTTATTGTCCATTTGCAAGCCAAGGCCACTGCATGCTCTTGCATCTGCTACTGATGTGCATGGTAATGGCTGTTTGTAGACTTCTTTCTTTATAATTATGATAATACTGGTACAGTATAATAAATCAGAGGGTGGAGTTAAGTGCTTCACATGATGCGACAATGGCATTGATTTGAAGCGTTCAACACTATTAGTCATGAGCTCACATTCTGCTTTTACCTTTTGCAAACTCACCACAGCTTCCATTACAGAGTTGAATGTCAACCTCATCAATAATAAAATATACATCCATATATACATCCATCCATTAATGAAGAGGATGGACCAGAGCGTGATTTTTCTCAATAATGTCAAGTTCGGATTTGATCTTTACCTTCATAGCTTTATGTTTGTCTCCATCTGTTCGCAGTGGCCTGAAATGGAGCTTAATGTCAGGAAGCTAAGATATTTCATTGAAAGATCCTTCATGTCTTTGCAGGTAATGAAATATATCGTGGCATAGCCATGCCAATTTTAAAGTTAAGATTGCTTGATAAATGAGAGTAAATTCCATAGTTCTTTTTCAAAGTAAAAAAGCATAATTTTATGTAAAAATCGATGACTGTATATGGCATTTGATTGGTTAGTCATGCACTTGTCTTATTTTTCTCTCATATGTAGGATTTTGGAAAAACCCCAGATTATCGATTGCTCACCCAACAACCACAGTCTGGTTCCAGTTTCACCAAAGATATTTGGACTGGTTATTTTCCAGTATTCTATCAGATTGTAAAAAGAGAAGATACCCTAAGTCCACCTATTGAATAGAATTGAATAGCTGTTATCAGCCCCGTACATATGGTGAGTAGGCATCCTCCTCCATCTATTATAAACACTTATGAGGCTTTTATCACCTCATTCTGTGGTGACTCGGCTTTCCTGAATGGAAATAATGGGTGGAGCTTTTCCTTTAAAACAGCATCAAAAGTCTGCACGAGGAGGGTGCAAGGATGGAAGTGGGCTAAGTCATGTGACTGGTGAAACACGAGTGGATTTAAAAAAAAAAAAAAAAAGGTTTGCAGTTTGACTTGGTTTAAAAACTAAGTCTACTTGGTTAGGTTTATGAAAAGGATCATACTTTGGGTTTAAATACACTTTTTTATATGTATGTATGTATGTATGTTACACTGTTCATTTAAATTTTGCCAGTAATTCTGCTTCTCCACTAAACAGCCTGCTTTCATGATCATGAAGCAGATCATGACATCCTACTGAGCCTCCTGGTGTGTTGTGCAGACTACATACTTGCCAAATCTGATGGACTGATTATACCCGATGATGGCCATTGTCAGCATCAATAGGCTAAAAAAACATCCAAATAAGTTGTTAAGCATGTAAAGAATGCCACTCAATACTGTATTAACTTCAAAAATTAAGAAAAATGCTGAATGCCCTTCAAATATCTGGCCTTAAAGATGCTTTAATTTGGTCTTATTAGAGAAGGCCATGACTTTAGTCCTACTTTTGTGAAAGTAGGCACAGCCTGTTTACTACATAGGCAGTTCTAACTTCTAACTACCAAATCTTTTGGCCTGTCCTAGATACACATGAAATGTAACAGCCTGGGGCTTTTATTTTATACCATTCTCTCCCTAACCATATTTCAGGCTTATTCTCACAAGGGCTAGATATGTCCCTCCTAGGCACAAAGCAGCAAAGTGGTGTAGACGGAGGGTACCCAGCAGAGTCGACTGTCAGGTGCGACAAATTAATGGCAAATCTAACCCGGCACTGCTGCCAGGCAGACAGGGGTGGCAGCTGTTCGACGAGAGACTTGCTCTCGCTGCTGCGGACATTAATGTGGCATGGAAACTTGTTTCAGGCATCACTGAGACAATGTTTACGAGCTTTGATTTCTCCTGAAAGGTGAAGCATGGATAGAGGCGGGAGCAAAGACCAGCTGTCAGTGAAGCCCAGTGGATTTGACTCAGCAAAGAGGCTCTGTTGTTAATGATTGCGCTAAACAATGGGTTTCACACCAGAGAATGTGAAAATCCATGGTTGTAACATGTAGTCTACAGTCAAAAATACCTTTGTTGAGAGCTTGTTTTAGAAGGACAATCATTGTACCTGTTTTCCGAGGTGAAGATCTCAACTACACATGTTCAAGCATTCAGGCTTATCAGACTTTCATTAGTATAAAACACCTTTGTTCTGTTAGGGTTTTCCCCTAATTCTGCTAGTCTTGTCCCAGTGCTCTCAGATGTTCATTAAACCCACCTCAGTTTACAGAGACAAACCGCTGAAACAGTGAGCGCTGTCGTCATAAGTTCACTGAGTTTGAAATCGTACCCAGGGCGCCCACCCCTTTTCTCTGTCTCTGCGCCACTGCCACTGAAATGTGTTTGTCTGATTGCTTCTGAAAGCCTGCACTGACCTGAAAAAAACTTACAAAATTATAAATAACCCCTCTACCCCTCCTTTAATCCAACAGATCTATGATGGGAAAGTGGCCCCTTCGTTCACACATCCAATCAAAGTCTTTAGAAAGATCAAAGGTGTCTCTGGACACTAATGCAAATCTCTAAAGATTAACACCGGATGAAACCACTGTGGAATTTTCACAGTGGTTTCAACTCCGATTTAAACCCTAAAAACCACTGACAAGAAAAAGAGAAGTCAATAGCAGCAACAGAGCTTGACTTGAAATGATCAGCCTATCCATTCACTTTCTCATCATCTGTATTCCAGCAACAAATAGACCACTTTACAAGTATAACCTGGCTTACTGTAGGTTTTTTCCCTCTTTACTTCAGTCAGTTCAGTGCTGCTAGTGTCAATTCAATACTTTTCCATGAATAATTAAGAGCAAAACCACTGAACATAATGAGGTGCACCTGGTCAACACTGATTTCCAGAGAACAATAACTGATTGCAAATGATATTTTCATTTCTCTAATATTGCAGCAGTAACATTTTAAAGACATAATTTTATAGTTTCACAGTTATCTCTGCTCTTTCTCACAGATATTCAGATCATGTACTTATAACAAACATAGTTCTGGTGAGCAGTTAGCATAGCTTTCTGTGAGAGTATATATCAAAGTATAAAAACACCAAAAATTATATATTCATGTGTATTGTGTGCCGATTTTTTATCAAAGAAGAGAGTTCCAGCTCACAGGCAAGAAGCAGTCCACCACGCCACACCAAAAAAAAACCCATGAATGTTGTTTACACTGACGTTTTTGTACAGATTCAGGAAGAAAAAGAAAAGATTGACCTGTTATGGCAGGAGACTGGCTGGACAGCCAGGCTAGATGTTTCCCACCATGTTGGCCTGTAGATGTAGATGTAAGATCTGGATAAATCTTGTCATCTGCCTGTGGGAAAGCAAAAGTATTTACCAAAACGTACTCTTGCAGGTGAAAGTTCTTACTACTCTTTCCTCATTTTTTTGATCTAGTTTTTGCATCTTTTTCTTTGTCCTCCTTTTTACAGGTGAATTTCAATCCATTCAAACGAAAGCAGGATGTGACCTAGCTATATTTGGAAACACAAATCCTCCACAAATGGATTTCCGTATTGCAGGATTTTACTTTCAACAAGTTATAGCTGTTATGTAGCACTCTGCGCGCTGCTGATTGATTTCTTTTAAGCATCCTTTCAGACAACATAAAATATTGGATCTTTACACTGCAGAGGTGTAAGTGCATTTGTTTGTACACGTGAAGCTTGGTAAATGCAGCAGTGATTCCCCTGCAGTGTCCTGACCAGTGCAGTTTCCAAAGGACTTGGACAAGAGAGCTGTGCACTCACTCATCCGTTAAGTGAACACCCAATCGCAGGTCTGAACTGGTCCACCAGCTAAGTTACAAGTTGTGACAAGCTCAGATGCTCCCTGACTCTCAGGCCACGGTATTTATTAAAGTCTATTCAGCTCTGTGTCTTGCAAAAATAAACAGAGTGCCAGGCTGCTGGAGAAAGTGCTGACAGTGAGCATACTTTATCCAGGTTGGAACAGAATGGGGCTCAGCCTTATAGCCCCTAGGATACTGACCCTGCGGGGGGGAAAGTGAAGCACTACTGACTCTGCAGACTGAGCCTTGCAATCCAACTACGTGAGCAGACCTTCTCCTTTCCACTTGACTTCAGGTGCAGTCATTTGCAGAATAAAATGGCTATGCTGCTGAGGAGAGAGTGTGCAAGAGGGAATGTGGGGGGGTGGAAGAGGGAGTGAAAGGGAGAAAGATTATGTGGTAGAAACGGAGAACAAGTTGAAGAGCACTGTGCTCTCCTGCCAAAGAGGGTAATGAGAAGAGGAGCTGTTACTGAGCAGTTCAATGACATGCTAAATGTCAAAGGTGAAGTAAAAATCTCTTGTTAAGCTTGTGGCTCGCCTTTTTAAGCGCAGCAGTGTAATGATGTGAACTCTTGCATCAAACCTCACTGCTACTGCTTGTACACTCCCATGCCTCATATAAATCCAAGAGGGAATATTGACTGCCAAGAAGAGAGCCTGATCTCTTTGAAAACAAACAGCAAGTCCCTTTAGCTTTAAAGTTCAAGTTGAAAGAGCTTCAAGACAGCAACAGCAGCGGATATTTACAAGATTAAACCAAACCAAGGTGTTCTCTGGCCCTTCACACCATGCTACCTAAATCGATTCCTTGGCAAAAGATCAAAAAAACAAGGTACAGTGTTAAAAGGTCATAGTTTTTGCTTTCACCACGCAGACATTTTCGACATGTCTAAGCTCACATGCTTGTGTATAACCCATAAAACTGCTTTAAGTATCTCAAAGCATCATAACGATTGAAGTACAAGCATTAAATGCATTTTTTACAACCAACCCATTCATGTATTGTATGTATATTTTTAAATTTACCAGTCATACTGAGATGTTAACCTCACTTACTTGGAGTTATTCCTTAAGCTTTATGCAGTGTTTCAGTCTTTCACAGTTGCGTGCTTTTGGTTGTATAACCAACAACTTTCAATCTGTGTTTCCAACCACAGTAGACAGTTGTTTCCAGAGAAACTGCTCTGAAAAGCTCATTGCATGCTACCTGTACTGCATAAAACAGCAGACTGACATTAGCAACTAGCACTCAGCATTAAAGGACCAGTTTATAGCAATACAAGAGTTTATACTATTGTACTGTAATATCAATGTGAGCAACAGTTTCAGTCAAGTTACTTGAAAAAAGTAATTAGTTACTAATTACTGATTACTTCTCCAGAAATGTAATCCTTTTACCGATTACTTATTTTTAAAAGGAATTAGTTACTTAGTTAGTTACTTTTTAAAAACATGATACACAACCTGAATACGTAATAAATCAACCCCTCAGATTTTAAGTTTAATTTTTTGGTGTAGAAAGAAGTTTTCTTCCCAGGCAGAGTGTACAGCAGACGCTAATGTTTTTGCCACTTTTTATGAACTAAACTTCCAAGCTTTAAATACTGCATGGTCGTACTCTCTCCCAGACTCCAGATTATCTATTGTTGATCTACACATGTTGCTGCCACGCACGTCGCACGTGCTTACGTCATTGTCATGAGACACTCTCACAAACAAAATCAAGACGGTTTAGTAACGCAGTAAAGCAACATACTTACGGGAAAGTAACAGTAATCTAATTACTTTTTTTTACAATAGCAATTCTTTACATTACTCTTTATTTGAAAAAAGTAATCAGATTACAGTAACGCGTTGGTGCCCATCTCTGGTGAGCAACCATGTGAAAATTCCATAAGGATTAATAAAGTACGCTGATGATTCTGAAAATATACATTTTATAAATTCTAATAGATATGCCAATGATTATCTGGTAAAATATAATTTTAGGTTAGAGAAAAATCACAGTATTTATTTAAGTAGTCTTACCATGTATACATTCTCAAGTCTGCAGATAGTCATTCCATAACCATACACTCTGTAAGTTACCAAGCAGAGCAAATATTGAAGCAAATATTGAGAACGCATGGTTAATTATGACTTTCAACACTAGTTACAAAGTTTGCATTACACAGTATGTAAAATGCACATTTTACAAGACTTAACGAGCTTGCCAAAGCCATTAAATATTAACACTTTTTTCTTATCGTTCTTTAAAAAAAATGACTGCTCTTTTAAAACAAACAAATAATAGCACTATGGATATAGTTTTCAATGAGAATGTTTTTTTGCTGGTTATAACTGACACATTTAATGTTGCCTTCTTTTTCTTTACCCGTCAAAAACCGTGTGAAAGTCCATCTTTCTCTGTCCACTGAAAATTTCTAGTATAGGTCAAAGTATGCCTGCGGCTGCTGCTTGAAGCAGCCACTTCTGCTACATCTGCTTTGTTGTGTTCATTGTGACATGTGGTACTTCATGCTTGGCATCCGGTGTTTGGGTCTGTGGCGAACACCAAACTGATGTACGCATTTCTTTACTCGCTTCACTGGCTGTTTTCCCTCGTTTGGCAGCTTTACCCAGAAAACATCTGCCTACCACCCCCACCCCCCCCGGAAAAAAAACAAAACAAAAAAAACAGAACGGCAGCCAGCACATGTGCAACTTTGTTTTCACAAGTACCTTAAGATTCACTGTTGCTGGTTCAGAAAAACAAAACAAAACAAAAAGCTGGGATCTAAATTAGCAGTCGGCTGTTGGTGCCATTTTGGAAAATATTCTAATTATTTTAAATTAAACTGCCTAAATTAAATTGATACTGAGATACTGTACAAAACTCATTAATTTCACCAGAAATATTGTCCTGTTAATGTTATTTGTTTTGCAGCAAGGCTAGATACTGCATCTAGTGAGGATTATAGGCTGAGAACAATCATTTATATTAGGGCTTAATCAAGGAATTTGGATGTTAGAACAGTAACTATCACATTTCAGCAAACAAAAACAAACAAACATCCAATTTAGCTGGATTGAGCCGGGGGAGCTGCAGAGTAAGTCTTATTGCACAGTGTGTGGGTGGGAGGCCCGAAAGGAAGAGGATTTACACGATGGAAACAGAATCATCGGAATTCAATTTCAAGATCAGGAGGTTATGACCCCACTTTTAGGCAGAGCCTCAGGAGAAGGGGTTAGAAATTGGCTGCCCACACCTGACTCCCACCAGTTCTCTTCCAGATGCACATGCACATCCACACTCACTAACACATGTGTGTGTGCACAACATCCTGTGCTATCTGAGGAGTGTTAATCACTTCCTGAGACCTTGGGCTGAGGGCCTGTCAGGGCCAGGATACTGTTCAAGAATTCAAACCACATCTCAGTTTCTTCAGTGTCCATTTGTATTTGTTTTGGGTCTTAAAAGAGAGAAAGAATAGCGGACATTATGTGTCAAGCCTTGACTCCCTTTTCTGTGTTTAATACAACAAGCTCTCTTTCACATTTAATGTTTTGTTTTCAAAGGCACCTGGAAACAGCCAGAAGATAACAGCGGTGACAGAATGAGGAAAGTACAGATACGGAGTTAAATGACCCAACTAGGCTCAATGTCTCACTGTATTTCTGTACTGTGTTGTCTTCTTTTTCACTCTCACTTTCATCCTCTCCCCAGTGGCCTCCTCCACTCAATGTGAATACTGATTCAGGCTGTGTGGGCATGATGGGAAATGTCAATTGCAGAAAACTGGAGAGTCTCCTTGTGGAAGCTGAGGCCAACCTTCTGCAGAGTTCACTATGTGCACTGCCCTCAAGAGGTTCAGGGTGACTCTGCAAAGCATTAGTAGCCACAATAGCAAAGGTTACGAAGGTTATAGTGGTTAAAAAAAGTAATATTAAGGTATGTTAATTATTCAATAAAGTGGGACCAATTTTATTTTCACACAAAAGTTTAAAAAAAAAGTTTTTAGAATTTTTATTGTTTTATTGATTCAGCTGTTGTTGGCTAAACTAGGCAGGTGTGGCCCACAAGTTCAGGTCATCCACTATCGTAGGTTTTGCAGTTTTATCACCAGCTTCTGCTGGTCAGCATATCCTGGGACAAAGCAATTTGTATTCATATATATAAAAAGCTCCATAGATGCAGCTATTAAAAATTTAAGGTACAAAGTAAAGCTGATGTGAATCCTGCAGGATTGATCAATAAATGTGGTATGGTTTTGTATATGTGAATACACTGATAAATTCTATGAACTCATCTGTTTATTTCAAAAACAAAACACAACATCAATCATTGGCTGAAATAATGATAAATGCCATAAAGACTGACATGCATACAAAGATCATTACTATTTCCCAGCTGATTCATTTGCCCATCGCTATCAAACCCAACTCTTTGCGCGTTTAAATCTAACAAAACATTAACCAAAGTGGCAGATGAAATTTAGTTACAATTTCAGATGACATTGACAGAAAATGCCATCTTTAGCTGTAAGGCAGTAGATCCAAGAACAACAGTCTGTGATATAATTTTGATGCTGTCAGTTGCTTGAATGGCATTCATCAGTCTTCTACCTTATAGCTGGTGCAGTGAATTGTTACTGGGATCAGTGATAAACAGATTAATAAAAGATTATGTAGGATACATCTAGCAGGTAACAAAGTGCATGTAAAACCTCGGGTGGTATATGTAGTAGTAAGCAAGCAAAACTAAGCTTTTTTTACCAGTGTAGAAAACAAATGTGAGTTTAAATTATTAAAATCAAAAACATGTAATTGATTTGGTTGTGTGGAGACACAGCTGGGGGGAGTGAAATGAAATGAAGCACGGGTGAAATTAATTAAGGGGGGAAAGTAAAACTAAAAGCAAAATACAGAAGACAAATGTTTGTCAAAATAAAACAGGAAATAATAAACAATTATGGAAACGCGGGAAAGCAGACACAAGTAAATAACACTGATGGATCACACGGACGGAACATTAAAGGAACTCTAACTGCTAACAAAGAATATGCCCAGAATAGAAATGGAAGAGGAAAAAAATATTAATGAAAAAACATAAAATCAGACTTACAAAAAAACCCAGAGTAGTCATGTCAAGCCAAGCCAAGTTTCTAAAGAGGCTTTAGAAACTAAAAATCCAGACAACAAATACAACTAAATTTGAAAAACTAATAGAACTGCAGGTCCAAAGTTCAGCATCATGACATTTAGCTCAGTAGGCTAAGTAATGTAGTCCAGGCTTGGGGAGTCTGGGGCTTTGTAGAAGTTTATTACCATTACCAGAATTGATAATGTTTTGTTCTATTTTGTTCTATTTCTTAAAATGATAAACCAATAATATAAAACACATTGGTTTGCAGTCCCAGGCAAAAGTGAAGAAGAAAGTCCAGCAAATCGAGAGGTTGCATCTCCAGTGTCAGCACAGCTTTCATTTTAGAACCATTTTACTGTTCTGATGTCAAGACAAGCTGGTCAGCTGACTGTGATTCAAATTTTTTCTGAGTACTTTTAGGCAGAAGACACCATCCACTGGTGATATGTAGAAAACTGATAACTGATAGCAGGCATGGAATGGAAAGACTGTCAAAAAACAACATAAAGAAGTGACAGAGGACCTTTAAAGTAGGACTTTCTTTATCCATTTCAAATGCAAGTTTTTATATACAGTGGAGTAAACAATAAAAATCAGACCACAGTATGACCAAATTTAGAGTAACTGAAAAAGAGGAAGCAAATCAGTCACGCTATCCTTTATCAACCAGTAACATAAAGTGCTTTAGATAAACCGCAAGCAAAAAGATTTCAAAAAGAGAGCAAATTGATTTCATTGGGAAATTCCAAACATGAGCATGTCACTGGCTGTATAGACTCTGGAGAAACTGAGGCTTATTCATTCATAAATCTTGAAAGGAAAGCATGCACACACACAGCATATGGAAGTGTTTTTCCTGCACCAGGTCCATGTGGTAGCATTAGTATCCACAGCAGCATGACATACTTAGAACAGGGAGAAGCATTAGGTTCCGGGTCTCTGTGCTCAACAGAAATGATTTTTTTGACAGTGGTATCTGATGGAGGGGAAAGAAACCCTACGCCACAGTTATCTCAAGAGCCCCTCCACATATGGAGGCAATTACATCAAATGGTGTTCTCCGGCAATTCCCCCAGTCAAAAAGGAATCACTGAAATTCTTATCCATGTCTCTTTCTTTCATCTGTTCTTCTGCTATTAGCTGAAGCATGCAGCAGTGCACCATCCTCATGTCTCATCTCGATCATTATTTCTCTCTCTGCAGCAGTGCCCAGGTCATGATTAGATACTGTCAAAGTCTTATTTCAGATTTCAAGACAAAAATGCCCATGTGGTGAAGTTTATCTGGCAGGCATTGACTTTCATATACCTTTCTCTGCCACTGCAGAATTAATTATCATGCCCTGTCTATTTAAAAGTTTATTATTCGTATCTAGCCTTGATTTTTTTGTTGGTTTGATTTATTTCAATTTTCATTAAACTGATAAGACTTGACGTTTTATCAGTTGTTCATTGTTCAATGTGGCAACATCCATGGTGCTGAATGTTTATTTCTATGGTGTCTTTCTATGATTTTTAATCAAAAGATCACATGCCAGTCACACAGGCAGGATGATACATGTGTAAATTATCTTTTCTTCTTCGACATATAATTCAGAAAGTCTGATATTAATCCACTGAAAAAAGACAAATCACTTCCTCCAGTTTTTGCCTACAAAAAAATGTTAGACATCAAGTATAACCAGTGGCAGATCCAGATCCATTAATACTAAATACATTGATCCTTTACTAGAATAAGCTAGTAAAGGAGAATAACTAGAATTCATTGTTTAATATGGGATGTCTCCTCCTACTATTTACAAAAAAGCAGATAAATGCGGAGTCCAAAATTCCAAGTTCAACAAAAAGCTGAAAATACAAACAGATAAACAAATGCTGGAATACTACAAAAGAAGGCTCAAAGACTTATGGACTAAGGTGATATGGGAGAATCATCAGTACAGGTGGTGCAAGTGGATGCAAGTAAATAGAGAAGAGAGGAAGGTTATGTTACTAAACTGTGATTAGAAAACAGCAGTTGAGAGTGGAGGGGTCCTAAAAGACAAGACAGTTAACAAGTTAACAAACAGGAACACAACACATGCCAACCGGAAAGACTTAATTTAGGAATGATATAAAGGTAAAACTGTGACAATAACCCTGCTAAAACTTATCAGAATTAATCAGAATAAAGACCAAACAGAGACCCAACAAGAAAAAGAGGCAGGGAGTTAACAGTAACAGTAAAACCTGTCACAGTAGCCTAGTAGCATGCATTCTTTTTTTTTTTTTTTTTTCTTCTAAATGACATCAGAAACAGCAGTATGCGACATTACGTGATGGCAGAGCTTCAGTTCATCCTTTGTCATTTTTTTTTTTTTTTTTTTTTTTTTTTAATAAATAGGACAGGGGGAATGAATGAGAGAGAGAGGGGGAGAGAAAGAAAGAAAACCAAAGGGGAGAAGAGACGGTGAGAAGGGGGGGGAAGAGAGAGAAAAAAAAAAAAAAAAACTCCTGGGTCACCTGTATGGAGAAAAAAAAAAACAAACAAACAAACAAAAACAAACAGAGGAGACAGCAAACAACAAAGAGCAACATAATAATAGAGAAAACAAAGCACCATCACAATAAACTAGCTAGTCATAGATATCAGTATTTACTAAGTAATAAACGATATTGTGCAGCACGCAAGATAGACAGCGCACAGTGTGCTTTGAGGCAGCAGCCAAGAAAGCTTTAGTCCGCGTCTGTGAATACCCATGTGTGCATACCTGTAGCATGCATTCAGCATCACTGTGAGGAGTAACTGCTGTCACGCACCTTGCCTCTCCAAAACATGAAATGGACATGCAGAAGTTGCGATAGAGGATTATTATATTTAAAGCCACGAAGTCAGTAGTAAGCACAAAACGTATGAAAGGTTAATATGTATATATATATATGTAAACAGTGTTGGGAAGGTTACTTTTAAAATGTATTCCACTACAGATTACAGAATACATGCCCCAAAATGTATTTTGTAACGTATTCCGTTACGTTACTCAATGACAATAACGTATTCTGAATACTTTGGATTACTTAATACATTATCATGCTTTTTACAACTGCATGAATGTACTATTGCTGTGTGATTTATTACGATTACTGAAGGTCCGCGGCTCTGAACTGTAGTAAAGGGACCTCTGGTTAATACATCGGGTTCCTTGTCGGGCTCGTAGCCGAAAAATAGCTTTACTTTGTTGTCTGGGTCACGTTTTAGACAGAGAGAGGCGTTGAAAGGCTGCCCCAACGGAACTTATTGCTTCAGAGGAAAATACGAACACGGTGTACAGTCGAGTCTTAATAGCTTACTTACAACTGGGCTGGTCAGGCACTCTTCTTGGCTGCAGTGATTATTATTATATTTACATGCTTTCAGCTCCCGTTTCTGCTCGGTGACAACTCGTACTTTTCCACTCTCCTTTTTCTCCCTCCTTGCGCTCACAGACACATTACGGCAGTCCATTCTCCCTGCAGCACGGACTACACTGCCTATGAGGCTACATTCTTTAGGGCTATGCCTGTAACACTCTGCCTATTAGCTTAGCACAACAACACAACAAAAAGGCGCTCTCTCACCCAGGAAACACACAGTCGCAGAGAGAGCGTGTCACCCTGTAACCATGGCAACCGTAACGCTGCCGCCTGGAACAACAGAACAAACAAAACCCAAACAGTCCTGACCCGCGACAAAATAATCCATTTATTTCAACAAAGTAACTTTTTAAACGGTAACTGTAACGGAATACAGTTCCTCATATTTTGTATTTTAAATACGTAACGGCGGTACATGCATTCCGTTACTCCCCAACACTGCATGTAAATGTGTTAATAATGTTTGTTAAAATGCTTTCCCATTAAACAAAAAACAAGGATGCAGAGTTCACCAACAGGGAACACTGGTGCTCAGAAAACAGCTCAAAACAAACCAAAACAAGTCCATCAAAGTTTCAGGAACCAAGGAAACAGTTCTGAAAAGGTTCAGGGGGTCGGCCTGAAGGTCGACAGGCCAAGAGTCCAGAATATAGTTAAGAATATAGAAGCTAGCGATTGCGCCGGAACAGGTCCGTAGGTGGGCCGCACGCAAGGCAGCGACGGCGACTGAGGTCGGCTGCGTGGAAGATCTGGGTTAGGCTTGTATTAATTAGGTTGGGTTTAATTTAGGTCTCCAGGACATGTGCTCTGAAGTGAAGGAAACACAACTACGTTTACATGTCTCCTAATATAGCTCTATTCAGACATACATAGCCATTTATTAATATTTATTTTGTACTGTATATAATACTTGTTGTAATTAACTTGTGCATGCATCTCCAAGTTAAAGGTGTTTTCCAGCACAATTCAATTTTCTATTCCTTATCTGTCCTCACCTGTGCATTTATGCATGCAATGATGTGATTAATAATATAATCTTAGTGAATGAAAGAAAAACTATCACTCATTTCAAGAAGGCTGTGCTCTAAAATGAAAGCTGTGTTTCAGAGCCACCACTGTCGTTATCATCAGAAGAAAATTCTGATGGGATTGAAAATAAAATGGATTCATGAGTTCATCCTCGCTGCAGGGTGACCTTGTGACTTCCTTGAAAGTGATTGAGAAAGAACATAATACATGTGATTGAAATAACAGAGGTGCAAGAGTCACATTCAGGGATCCAGCAGTAAGTCTTTACTTTCATCACTTTGCTCGTGCTGTATATAAAGATGAAGAAACCATCTTAGTCACACACAGGTTAGCAGATAATTTAACTGCATTTCACAGCAGCTTAGCGGAGTCAACTTTGAATACTAAAACACCTCAAATGGTTTATGGCGAACATTTTCAAATTGTATCTTTTTTAAAAGTATTAACAAAATGAAATTCATGGGTTATAAAAAGCAACAATGCTGAATGAATGTTAAAATTAACAAAATGTAAAAAAGTGGTCAATTTGTAGTCTGCAGCTTGAAATTTCATCATTTCTTATTGTACTTTTTTAATTTTTTATGTTTTCTTTAGTTGTGATTATTGTTAGTATTAAACAATTATGCATATTTAATTTGAAAAACACTTGTTTAATATGAATTTTCTTAAATATTATTCTCACAAATCCTGCTCAGCGACACAAGTTTATGTTAGAAACGGGTTGGAGAAGAAAGTACAGAAAAATAAATTAACCGTATGGACAATACTTTCTTTCTAAAGGTACAGATGAACTGCTCCTGTCTTCTGAGTTCTCCATGTTGGCCTTGTCTCGGTTTGTGTTTGTGTGTGTGGCTGATGAAGCTCTTTACCTCCTGCCCTTTCAGCTCCTCTGCAATCAATGAGCACACCTCTGGCTCATCATTATATTAACATGCTGTGTATCTACCCAGATCCTCCAGTCATTTTTTGACATGCCTACCAAACCCAGGATACAGGTAAAGCAGGAAAACAGCGATTGTGAGTTTTATGTGATTATGTGTAGAATATATTAGTATATTACACAATATGTAAGCAGTAATTCATTTTTTTTCTAGCTGTGTTAGAGCTTTCCAATGCAATATATAGTACAGTATTTCTCGGTTCAATGTAGTAGAGTGGGGATATTAAATAGTAAAAAGTATACATAATAGTATTTTATTCAATTTTCCACCACTTGTAGCAAGGACAAGTTACTATCATGCATTGTATTGCTTTACACTGTGTGCTTATAGTACAAAACCTTTAAAGTTGAGTAAACTGCAAACAATGAATTTAGATGTCACACAAGGACATGTGGAAATCTACAGCAGTTGAATTTAACTTCACTGCTCCTGCCTTCCTGATGTTACTAAAGCCTTACTAAAAGCTGATTTTGCCAAGAACATTTTCAGTTCAATGCAATGAAGCAAATCTGACCTCAGGTACGGCAGGGAGTGATTTTAAGATTAATTTTAAGGTTATTTTTGGTCCTGATTTGAAAAATACAACCTGTGTAGCCTCTCTCCATGCTGGCGTGACCATTTTGAGCCACACAAAGCCTGACAACCGCAGTTCCTCTGGACATTAATATTCACTGGTATCTGCCTCAAAGAAAATCCCTTTACAAATCCAGGAATGCATCTCCTGTGGATTTCAGGCTTTTACATTTCACCAGTGTGGATGTCCTCCTGGCTTAACGGCTTGAAAAGTGCATCTTCAGCGCTACATAGTATGTATTATTCTCCCTTATTTTCCATGCGAAGTCTGTATAGGTTATATATAATTTATTTTTGTTCCCTAGCTGAGGCAAGGTCAGATCAGTTTGGACAGCATTTTAACAGCAACTAATATAAATATGTATTATTAAGGCAAGCATCTGAGAACTTCTGGCTTTTACTGTAAGTATGTGTCAGTCATGATGGCAGCAGAAAGTGTTCTGTAAGCAAAGAGAGTGTAATGATAAGTGTATATCACATCATAAGTTGAGCTGTATGGTCCTTGAGTTGTGTTTTATTATGCATCAGTGGATGTGCTTCTATTTGAGTGTCACTGATGGTTACTTTATATAAATAAATTGATTCCGACTGAATTGTTGAAGTAACCTCTTACCCCTACTGCAAATTAGATACTGCAGCCAAGGATGAATAACGGTTGGGGATTTGGTTACTATGTGATTAAAATTAAGAAATAATTGGATGCATGTTGACTCTTAGGTTAAGCCATTTACAACAGTGAGGGGGGATATTTACATTTGGTCTCCGACTCTCTGAAATCAAACACTCACCCAAAAACAATCAGCTTAAATCTTTGATGTATAACTCTTTCCTGTTTAAGTAGAAAAAAAAGGCAATGAAAGAAATCCCCCCTTCCATTATTATACTTCCTCCATTAAAAAATAATAAATAAATAAATAAAAACTGTAAGATTGTGCCCCACTTTGGCTACCCTGCAGGCTACTATCACAAAAAAGAAAAAAAAATCTCCCATCGATCATTGGGCACACATGTCAAGACTGCCCTAATAAAAATGAGGTGTAAATAATGTAGGGGGCAGATATGGCGAGCAGCACCATTTGCTGTGTGGAGATATAGGCTATAAAAACAGCAGCACTGTTTGTCTCAATCTCAGCTGTTTCAGTTTTCTGTTTATCTCCACTCTACCATTTCAGCAAAGTGCCATACTGTAAGGATGATTTTCCAATGTGTTTAGACAAGATGCGGATTTTGGCAAAGCAGTTTCAATTATGTGATGTGCTTTTTGGCCAGTGTTACCATATTTGGGTATGGTTGCAATAATCGAAATCATACCCCTAGGAACAGGACATAATAAACTGGATATATTAAAAAAATGGACATCTCCACCATCATGTCACCAATGAGCTGGTGAGCATTTTGAAACCGGAAGTTTAACATTGTCACCATCTTGCTTTTTGTTGTAAAAGTTTATTTGGAAAGTGTACTTGGAAAATACACTGTATGTAACACAAGGAGCAGCATTCTATCTAAAAGTCACCAGGTGGCGATAGCTGTGGATGCACTTCTGTCCCATCCTTTATACTGTCTGTAGTTCTTAAATAGGCTTTTATTTGCACAACAAGATGTAATATTTGTGAAAACTGCACAAAAATGCTTTTTAAATATGATTTAGTAGTCCATTTAAGTGACTACTTTTGTCATTAAAATGCCCAAACTCCGATAATAATAATATTTGTTTCATTTTAATCACACTTTGATTCGTTTTCCAGCTTGCTGCACATCGTTTATGTAAATGTGAACGACGTAATCACACTCTGATGCGGATCAAAAAAACAAGATCCTTTGGAGGACGTGATTTGTGATTCCAGATCAACTCCAGAGTGGTATGGTTAGCACGAGAACATGATTCAACCCAGTTACTAGGTGTACACTGCATGTTTCAGCTAAATGCCTTCCATATTGCCAATAAGAAGACTGAATGTTGTTTTGTAATGACATATTTGAGTTTTCTCTGTGTGAAAATTAAAAGCTACAGATTTACAGACTCGACTAATTCAGACCAAAAAAAAAAAGCAAAAAAAAGAAACACTAAGTATTTATAATTTCAATATGAGTTATTAAAAACAACCTTCACCTTCCTTCACTGCAGAAGTTTATATAGTTTATATAGTTTAAATAGTTGCCTGTTGAAATACTAAAAGATATATTTTTCATTACATTCTTTTGATGTTTTTTTAATCTCTCGGTTTTATAGTTCCTGCAAATGTAAGCATTCATTATATTATATTTTTCCAACCATTTCAGAAAGGTAGGTATTTTCAGTAGGAGCTAAAGTCAGTCCTGTTTTGCACCATTTTTTGCTATAATTTCAACAACGATAATGAGCACTCGTGTACCTGAGATATTAAGGCCACTGCAACCTTATCAGGTTATGTACCGTCTGACCTTTTCAGTTTAAGAAAAACACACATTCTCAGAAGCCAGCTATTAAGTGTCACATTGTTTCTAACCAGTGAACCTGGTGATTTGGACGTTGTGATATGCAGAGTTGGTGCTTTGATATATGTCCCACTGTCAAAATTCATATGCTTTAGAAACCTGTCTGCACTGCTCTGAGTGTTTTCTCCCAGTACAATAGAGATGTCACACAGGGACATGAGGAAAGCCCCATTCTTTAACCCTGGAGCCCCTGAAAACCACAGAAGGAAGCCCTCACTGATAAAAAGAAAGTGGGTGGGGCAATACCTCCCCTTACTGCAGCTACTGTGAAGTGCACTCTTGCGGGTACATATCCTACTGCATGTGACGATAATGAGAGCAGGAAGGAAGGCAATGACTTTGTAAGTGCCGAGGACCTGATGTACGAGGGCCCGGTTAATTGGTGCCTGTTATGAGGTGATGCATATCTTGCTGCCCTGTTACAGGACATCTGGCTGAGCTCCAGTCGTCTCTGTTCACATGATGCATTTATGACTCACAGCAATTTTCACAATGAAATATTTATGATTGTAACTTGGCTTCCTAAGTTCATGTACACAGGGGTCTGGGCTGTCCAGATTGTTATGTTTTATGTTACAGGAGTTAGGCCAGCATGACATGGTAGCAATCATTAATCACAATTTCTCTATTCAGATGAGTTAAGTTAACTTGTAGTCATGACAACAAAACAAAACAGTTAAATAATCCAGGAAAAAAAACATCTTATTAAAAATCAGCTATTTGAAAGGTTACTGTAGGTCATTTTTGTTTAATAAGATTATATTGCACTTAATAAATAATATTAATTTTAATTTTTCCATGTGCAAGGACATTTTTATATCTCAGTAACAGTTGTACAGTGAATGCAATATTTTTGGTATTACAAACAAATAATAGCCTACAGAAATTATGCTATGAAATTTTAAATTTCTTGGATTATTATTATAATTATTTTAAAAAACATTACAAAACTATTTTCACATGTCTAAACTGCTTATTACAAACAAAAGTTAAATTTCATAGGGCAGTGCTCTTGAGTCACATTGTCAGTTATGAAATAAGATGACAAAGTAGACTCGCTTTATCAACATGGCTTCATTTTCTATCTTAAATCAAAAGTCAATTTAAACGAGTGCTTTTTCATAATTCTAAACAGAACTTTTCTATTTTTAAGGATCTACTATTCTCTCAAATGACTTACTAACCAGGCAAAGTTTGATGTGGTGCCAAAAACAAGGCAACTCAAATTGGAGTTACCAACAACCTCAAGTTCTTTTCATTAAAAATTGTTGGAACTTTACACAACAACATTGTAAAAGCACTAAATGAGGGTCCTGATCTGAAACACTCAAAAATTCTTAAAAGTTTCGAGAATTTTAAAGGTGTAGATTTAAGATCTAACAAAATATGTTTCACAGGAAAACTTCAGGCATTTGAGAAATGTGGAGAATGGTAGAAGAATAAAGTGTTTTGGTTATAAATCGTTAAAGATCTTCCCCATTTCATTTTTATTTGTTTTTAAACAGGACAAAGATGCAGCATGTGAGAACAAAGTCAGATAAGGGGAATGGTACAGTTCTTACTTTAGAGGTTGTGATTTGTTTAGTATGCTTAAAATAATTATTCCCTGTCATTCTTCATCTACTCTACAGTGACATGACAGGTCACCAGCAGTACGCACACCAAAGGGCAGCAAGTCTAATCAATAAAAAACAAATTAAAAATGAGTGACACTGTTTTCAGACTTCTTGCCAAGAATCGCACAACAAACTGAAAAGACTCAACCAAACAACCCTGTCATGCTCTGGGTTTTTTTTGTTTTTTTTCAAAAATTTCCAAGCATCACCAGAGGAGCTGCTCTCTATCATCGTTTGGGGTAAAGCGACAGGGTGAAGAGGCCAAAGAAAATTCCCCGGTAACAGCCAGAGGATTGTATGTTCACCTGGCTTAGGATATAACATGTACATTCATAAAGCTAAACTGCTCATGCCTGACTGCCAAGACAAGGTGTGCTTTCACACTCACCAGAAAACTCCCTCTGGTGGGTTTCTTTGATGTCATTTAAGGTCATTTTCAAGAAGAGCATAAAAAGTCAGTTTTCATTTAGAACTTTTTGCTAGTCTTCTAATTGTTTTTGAATGAAAAGCACCTTCCTGTACACCTTGCTTTTCTTTAGTTTGTTGTCATGTGTCAATGCCATGTGTGTTGTGGGCCTGATTCACAGCCTTGGCTTCTCTGTGTATGGACATCCAGCAGCAACCTGCTTCCTAAAACGATTGACCTTGAATTTCGAGTGAAATAAATTAATTGCGACTGGTTAAGAAGTCAAAACTGATTTTGGCACCCATCCCCTTTAAAAGTTATTGGCTTGTAAAATTCTGTAATGATTCCAGAGCTCCTGCTGTTTGAATCTGTCCCTGGAAGTTCTGCTCTGACCACTTGATCAAGTCTGTCAGCAGTTTCACCGCACGCCTCAAACTTGTACAAGGACAAGGTAAAAAATGTCTCTGTTATGGATCATCACTGGTGATGAGGCTGAAACCCAAAAACTATACAGCTGCAGTTTGTTATGTTTCTTTTTGGTGGGAAGGGATGTAATTCAATTTCTTTACTGCCAGTTCCCAGCAATAGTCAAGGTGCTTTATGATATGAGCTAAAGATCCTCCAATGTTACAGAAATAACAAAATTGCTCTATATGAGCAAGCACTCAAAGTACCTTTTGAAAGGAAGAGACCTCTGCCAGAAATAGGTTCATGCATTGACAGCCATGTGTCATGACCAGCTGGGCAGTGAAAGGAAAGAATATTCACAGGCTTGTGAATTTATCCCCCAAGGCCAAACCTTCAATTCAGTGTTCTACTATAAAGCCCTGCAGTGGCTGAAGGAGATTTGCCACAAACTGTGCCATATGTGACGGACTGGCGACCTATCCAGTATGCACCCTCACTTTCTCTCTTTGCCAGCTGGGATAGGCTTCAGCTGCCCCCTGCGACACTTAGTTGGGTAACTGAAAGAAAATGGCCACCAAGCCATGGTGCGTCCACTGACAGACAGGAGTCATTGAGTGCTCACACCTTCGCAATTCACAGTTGGCTCTTTGTAACTATCCCCTATAAAATAAATTCTGATTTAGGTATTGTCATTTTGACACAAGGGACGAGATGCTTGCATCTCAGTGACAAGTTCAAGTGATTAGAAGAGAGCACGATAACAACACCAGCAGTGCTAGAAGCCACCAAATCATGAAACTGAATTCAACTAAATTTAATTCAAGTATATTTTTTATGGGATAGACAAAGAACTTTTTTTTCCATTTTCTTTTGTACTGAAGTATATATATAAATATGCCCAGAATGACCAATTTGCCTATTGATTCAGAGAACTCCTTTCATCTAGGAGGAAAAGAGGCACATTAGTGCTCAATATCTGATTGTGGTCTCATTATGTCCTGATTTGGGTTCTCATTAATTAGTTGGTGAACTATAGTATCTGACTGTGAAGGTTCTCAGTCATCCAGGTCATCGTAGTCAAATGAGCAGTCCATCTGCATCTTAAGGATAAAGGACACTCTTTCGAGGATGCCAATGTTCACATTTTGGACAGAGAGGACAGATGGTTTGAAAGAGGAGTGAAAGAAGCCATCTATGTCCACTGTGAGCGACCATCTTTGAACAGAGGCGGGGGTTTACGACACCAACTCTCTGCCATCTATAATCCAGTTTTGAGATCCCTTCCCAGACGCCTTAACGCCCACTCACATCCTGGGCCATCTGACCTCAGGAATTCGCATGATAAGGTGGGGCCAGGTTTCACAATGAACACACCCGAAACTCTGGCTGATTGGGACCCACGCCCAGTTTCCCACCTTGGCTCAGACGATTAGAGGATCATCAGGGGGTCCTTTTGTCCCTCTGTGGGGGGTCACTCCCACTAGGTTTATATCTGGGACTCTCCACCATTTGACCTTAGAACTGAAGAAGCTTCTCGGATGAGAGGTGAAACGTCTTCAAGCAACTTAAAGAAGTCCAGACGCTTTTCTTTGCAAGCTCCTTTGACTATAGTATCTGAGTATTTACCTGCCCTGCAATAGACTGGTGACTTGTCCATGGTGTCCTCCGCCTCTTGCTCAATGACAGCTGGAATAGGCTCCAGCAACCCTGAATTGGATGAGGGAATTTGATGGATGGATGGATGGACGGACGGACGGCTAGATGAGTCATTTAGCCGCTAAATGAGCTCCTGTCTTCACATGGTTGCTGGAAACATTACCTGTGTGCCATCACCTGTAGTGCTTGGCAGATGCTATGATTTGTGTTAATGAAGCTAATGAAAGCAAGAGAGTTTGCTAGAAAAGCAAGGTTGCAGGCTATAGGACCAAAAAGACTTAAAAAGATACTGAAACACCATCTCTGCAGGTTCGAGCTAGGGGCTTGTCACTGTTGTTGGGCATTTCACAGTATACACAAAATGGATCAACTATATAACAAACAAAAAGAATTCAGAGTAGCAGCTGTTCTTATTTCGGTTCAACAAATAAATTAGCAGACAAAAAGTAAGCTTAGTGCTGTTTACTTTTCTCCCCTGATCAACCCCATGTGAAATCAATGGTATATCATTAAAAATGAATTAGTTGCATTTTTCTAAATGAATATAACAAGTCATTTGGAGAAACCTCACAAACTCACAGTGACTCATGTGACAGTGCCCGTGGTGATTTTTGTATAGAGCTCTGGGTTCAGAAGAGCAGCTGCTGGGAGAAACAAATTCTATAAACATTTCCTTGGCAACCTTGGAGCACTTGAAGGTTTACCCAATATGACTGTGAATATTTTAAGAATCACTGCTGCTGAAAAATAACACGGGGACATAAAGATGTCTCTTTCAGAATGTTATTTTGCTGCATGCTGGGAAATATGTAAAGTTGGTCCACAGGGTGCCAGAAAGAGAAAATCTCACAGAAGCAGCTAATCACAAATATGTGTACAAAACTTTGTGTGTCGATCATTTTAGTGTAACAGCTAGTATAAACAAACTCTATGCAAATAACACCACATTTGGCGTCATACACAAATTACCATGTGAAACTAAACACAGCCTTTCAGGTTTTCAGTTACAATGCACCATAAGACGGCTTTGTGCATGTAAAATATGTGACCTTTGCTGAATGAGATGTGACACAACAGCGCCGTCAATCTCAAGGCACAGTATTTGACTGCAATCCACTGGTGGTCTTTGCCCCTTCATAGCAAGAGGGCTCCGGGGTAAGCAGTGGGGGTAATCGGCCCCTGCGTGGACACCAAAGACGTTTGTTTTAAGCAGGCGCCAGCTGGTCTTGACTACTGTAATCTCTGCAATTGATTAAATGGGTTCCCAAGCCTTAGCGGGTACCAGCCTCCTCACAGAGCCGAACCACAGTGAAGGGACCTTGCAAATGAACGAACACACCCTGGGTCGCTGTCTTTTAGTTTGATGAGGTGTTGCTATGAAAGACATTGTAGCTGGCAGCCCCAGAGAGATATTACCTGCTGTGTCTGTCTATAGGACAGGAGGGGAGACACTGGCGAAATGAGTAGTGTGAAAGATGTTTTGAAAGACGTTTGGCGATATTCAGGGAGAGTAAGAATGAGTAGAGAGGGACTGCTGGGTTCAGCTCTCTACAGAGCCATCAAGGAATATTTTGAATACCTTGGAATAACATCATGGCATTGACAGTTAAACAAGAAAATGAAGGGAAGTGCACAAGCTTTAAATGCACATCAGTGCAAACACAAAATGACACAAATATCTTCCTCAGTATTGGTAGATAGTCAGCTTCAGAGCTTTGAATAGATCAAATTTGTTAAAAGTATAATAAGCTTAACTTGTTTATTAAATTGCTGGCGGTGGTGAATGTAGCTCTGTTTCTAACCTTGACTCCAAGAAATTAGCTTTAAAAATACTACAAGTGTGGAACAGCAAGGTATTAAGCTAAAATATGCCACCCACATTACTTTGTCCGCATTACCTGTTTGTCACCTGCTTAGAATTTTATCAGCACCTTTGCTCGCATTGACATACACTGTGCATAAAAGATGTACACCTTGTAACCTCAGCCTCTGGTTTGTGAACCACATTTTTCTAGCCTAAACTTAAGCATTGTGGTTGTTACAGCCTAGTTTTTGTAGGTAAATGTGACCATATTTAGTTGAGAGGGTGGGCGATGAGTTATCAGCTGACGCCAGGTCCTGCTGCGTCCTGTAATTACTGCTATCATGCAAACTCCAGTCATATCTACTGGTGGAAGCATACCATAGACATCTAAATCACACATACTGTAAAAAAAATGGTCCCACCAAAAATAATCCTGACCGCAAAAACATTTCTACCTAAAACTACAGAAATATAGTCGGAGTTTAGAAAGTGCTTTTCTAAGAGCCACTGTTGCTTCATCTTAGCCTGGTAATGTAAGGGGTTTTAACATTGAATCTGTTTGAAACTTGATATGATGGAGGTGATTTACACACATAACACAAGTAATCAGAATGTCTGAAATCCACGTAACAACCAGCAGCTAAATCTATGAACAGTAACACAAATTAACTTAGAAACAATTGGAAAGGACTAAGCTAATTATAACTGAAAGCCAACATAAATAAATGGTAGAAAGGTACCATAACACCAAAGTAGAGAAATAAAATCTTTTGCTGCAGTGTAGCAAAATTGTGTGCTTACTGCACCCTAAATATAACCCCATTTTCTACAGTATCGTTTGATATCCTAATTTACATAGCTATGACTATGAATTGCCATACAATTTCTCCTGGAGAGCATACAGGTGAGAGCCAATACATCACACAAGCACTTGAAACTCGAGCGATGGCGAGAGCTGATGTGCTCTGGGGGCAGTTTTCCTCAGGGCTTACCTGAGTCGTCAGAGGCAGGGGAGATGACAGGCTTCTCCATCTAACAGCCTCTCGCTCTAATAACTGCAAGTCCCATTTCAGAGAAACCCGCCGCGTGACTGATCAATGTCGACAGGTAGTTTCAAGGCCGCTGCTCATATTGCCCAGAACAGGGAACAGCACATTTTCCTGAGGGCTCAGCTGTATCTGCCTGTTAAATTATATAACAAACTTTATTTGTGTAGCACTCTACAGTGCTTTCAAAACAATAAATCCAGGAAGGTATTCAATAAAACTCCAGATGTATGCATTTTTGGGGGGATATTTTAATACAGATCCAATTTTGTAACGCTACCACAGCAATTTCAAAATCATAAATCCAAACATTTCAGCTGCATTTTCAGTTACTGTTATTATTAATTTAAACATAGCAGTGGGTGTACTTGGTGTTTAAACAAACTAAAACAGGACAGCACAACCATAAAGCAAACATCTTGAGCCTGCACATGATGAGCAAAAATTTCCACTCATGCAGTTTCCTTTGCTATAAAAATTATGGGTAGATACTACATTTGCCAACTTCAATACCCATCTCCAACAGCAGCACGTCATACTTTTAGACAGAAAACACCCACTATTGGCCAGCCAGTTTCCATGGAGACCGCAGTCTCCCTTCCCTCCTAGGAAAGTGTAAACAGTGAGTGAACATGAGACGATTCATATAAATTGTTTCCTAATCTTGTTATTTCTCATTTCCATGCTGAAATGGATGTTGGATTATAAGTGTGCGGGAGTGCAGAGAGCAAAGGTCGCAAAAAAAAAGAAAAAAAATGAAAACGGACATTTTACGGAAGTGCAAGGCATGATATATTACGGTCTGCCATCTACTGCTGCCTTTCTGTGAAATTCTCAGTGAAAAATCATATTTAGTAACTCTGTGAGGCTTATACTACAAATAGACCACATGGTTACATTAAGATGTAATCCCAGGAGTACAATGCAATTTGTACAGATATATTAAGTGCAATACAAATTCTTAGCAGTTGCCAACTTGGCCAAGTGTTGACAAGGCAGACAGTCATGCCCTGTTGCTAGCTCGCTAAAAACTAGCTAGCTTGCAAACAGTGGCTGAATTTGCTTTTTAATGTTGAGCGTTAATTTTCCTGTAGAAGAATTTACTGTTATGTATGCATTATGTGAAAATCTTAAAAAGCTGTAAATGTGACAGCTAGTGCAACAATCACTGCTAGAGACCAGTCAGTGGTCGTCTGGCAACTATCAGTATCCTGTGACTATTTGGTGAATGTTTGCTGGAGGTTACTGGAAACCACTAGGGTGAAATTGGTCACAAAGAGGTATATGGTGCTTTGGTCATTAGGTTGCATGCGATGCTGCAGTTGCCCAAAACTAGTGTGGCTATAGTAGCAAACTACTTGCCAAGTGATCTTAAAACTGAGAAAAGTGACACAAACAGAAGTGTCGCCTTTACAGTAAAAGCTCTTTGACGATCCTTTAAATTTTTTTTATATGTTTTTTGCATGGTAATGTACAATTGTCACTCTAAAGACAGATATTCTCTTTTTCCAAGATGCATGCAAATGCTGGGAGATCACAGTGACCAAAGAGTGACCAAAGAAAAGGCAAAGAGGTTTTTCGTTTTGACCAATTTCACCCAGGAACAGCTAGCACCTTCCAGCAATCACTCGTCAGCTAGAAGAGGAATGCATATTTTTCCCTAGTAACCAGTTGTTGCCAGATTGTTGCTGACGTGTTTGACTGAGAGCTTAATTTTAAACAAGAAGATAACTTGCTGTGTTCAATTTGGGACACCAATACCGTAAGTATGTAGTACTTGCATTGTACAAATAATGGAACTGTAACAATAGAGGAATCCAAACTCAGACACACTGTCAGAGACTACAGTCGTGCTAATAAAATATCATAATCACTCTAATTTTATTTTATTTATATGTAATCCTAATGTACAGCAATCATGCACAGCATTTTATACTGTAACCACACCCCAAATGGGGTAGCACGTGACAGCAATTGCTTTTTAAGATAAGTTTTTTCTTTATATCATGATTGTCCTTACCAGTCAATGGTTTTTCATAAAATGGGGTTTTATTGCATTTCACTCCAACCACAAATCCCAACCTATTGTTGGTCCTAGTGGAACAATCAGCATTGTTGCTAAAATAAGGGATCTTCATCCTGTGGGAACCACGTCTGTACCATACTCGTTCCATAACAATCTATCCAGTTGCCACTGAGTTGTTTTCCCTTCAGTGGACTCATTTCTTGTGCTGCAGGCTCTGTGTAATGTCAAATAAATCACCTTGGGGGTTGAGATATGGATTCCTAACGCTCCCATTTTTGTCAGGCAAGCTCGACCTATTTGGACCTCGGTAATCTCTGACTCCTTTGTGTCTCTCCGGATGACACTTTACCTACGGCCTCCTTCTTTGTGAACTGAAACACAAGACAGAGGGGTTAGCCGCTTCACGGCTCCTGCATTTGCTGGTCTGCTGGATTTCAAAAAGAAGAGCTATCTTTGCTCCTCATAAGTGTAATGTCCCCAGGTCAAGGCTTTATATCATGTCCAGATATGAAAAGACTGTCAGTGGGGCAGGGGCCCATGAAATAAACACCTCTTGACTACCACCACTACCACCATACAATAACAATTAATAAATTATACTGGAGTTGCAGCCTCTGAACACTAAAGCTCATTTTCAGAGTGAGGGGCTAAGCTTCTTTTCCGATTATGCAAGTAGTGAAATGATGCCATTTAAAGACTACAGTACCATTTACCATGTTTTGCACTGGTGTTTTCCACACTGGCATTTAGCAGAGTACTCTTCCTGGTGGGAGAAAGCAGAGGGTACACTGGGGGTTCATGATGTGCATTCATGTAATACCAAGAGCCACTACAGTTCAGTGAGCTAGAAACTATATTACCGCTCCCACTACACGTTCACATTTCCATCTGTTGCCCGATTTGCTGGTGTGGATTAAGCTGCACGTTATGACTGTATTAATCCTCTGCCTCACATTATCTTGTTTGTGTGGAGAGTAATGCATCTGACTTGATGAAGTGAATCCAATCTTTTGTGCTTCCCTAGAATAAAAACAGCAGTGATGGATTTTACAAATCCAGTTAGTATTTTCTGCCTGGCCCCTTCTGCTGATTGTGTGAGTTTAATATCGCATATTAATGGCTCAAGTAATTAGCAAAGTGAGGGCAGTCCATTATAATCATTATTGTTCTAATCTAATCAGGGATATATATTACTTACAGAGGAAACAGGCTAACTGCTTCTCAAGGACACATATGCATCATTAATAAAATCAGGGAGAGATCAGATTGTCCTTTTTGACTTCAATTGGACTTTCATCAAAGTTACAAGAGGTTACATAATTATAATCACACTGCAGCTGCATAACTATGTTACTTTTTTTTTTTTTTCTTTTCTGGAAGTAACTATGTTACTAACACATTTGCAGAAAAATGCCTTTGTATGGGTTGGCTGCCTTTTAGGGGCATGTCTTGATATAGGATTTAGCACTAACATCAGTTTTGCACAGCTGACCGGGGCATGTCATACTCTATCTATACTAAGAACACCATGGCAACCATTGGTTATAAATCCCACAATGTAAACTTCATAATGGAAAAAATAAATGAATAAAGCTGTCTTCTGATGTCTTCATTGGAAGGCAGCTGAGGAAAAAGCACAAAAAGCAGACAGTCACTGTGAAGAATTTACCCATATGGAAAAGAAATAGTAAAAACTTATATGATTTACTCATGAAAGTGGCCACTTTCATGAGTAAATCATATAAGGCTTACATGATTTCCAAAACATACAAGTTTCATTATATAATTTTTCAAGGGATCTTATATCTGTTTTCACTCTTGTATGCTTTTCATACAAGTTTCACACAAGACAGATACAAACTTTATAAGATTTATATATATCTTTTCCATATGGGTAAAGTTAGGAAATTTAAAGATGATGTTTGGGTTAAAATAAACTTGCTCTTTACACCAATTGTGTTGAAAAATTACAAGTTGGGTGATACAGTTAGAGGTTAAAGTTGGCCCAAAAAAATCCAGAGCTGTAATCCAGTACCATCAGTTAATGAGTAGTGAAATCTTATAGGCAGTTTAATGGAAAATTACTGTCAAACAAGTACATTTGTCATGTGCTATTGCCTGGCAGTCCTACTAGATGATGCCTCAGAGACTGTAAAATCAATGCATGGTCCCACATGCACATGTCCCTTTTTCCTTCTCACCCCTGTCATACCATGCACGCCGATGTCAATAAAATTGTGGCCATGGTATTTCTCGCTAGCTCTACTAAAGAGGACCAAGCATAAACAGGGTA
The DNA here is from genome assembly GCF_057382275.1 of Copadichromis virginalis. NCBI lineage: Eukaryota > Metazoa > Chordata > Actinopteri > Cichliformes > Cichlidae > Copadichromis > Copadichromis virginalis. The sequence goes on along the minus strand of NC_140619.1, from coordinate 7,345,422 downwards.
ACTTTTTTGTAACATGTAATTTCAAATTCCGTTTTCAAACAGCACAACAAATATACACCCTCAACAAATGTACACCCACACAAGTTGTTCATATGCAGTTAGGCACACAGTGTGTATTGCTAGTACAGCTGCTGTATTTTCAAAGGGGAAAAACAGTTAATCAGACGCAAGATGTAAGAAATAGAAGACAGGGGATTACATTTTCTTAAATAAGAATTTAAAACAAATATGTAATCTTCAAATTAAAGCTACGTTTTTTAATCAGACAGTGACTCTGCACATGATGTGTTGGGGAAGATGGTTATTTCATATTGAGAAATGCCTACAAATTAAATGACAATTGCATGTTATTCAAAGTTCATACAGGGCAGTAAGTGCAGGCTAAACTGCAGTATGTGGTGCAGTTTACAGTAATGGACTTGCACTGGCTCAGAAAAGAAATGAAATTTTGTGGCTTTTTTCTAAGTGACTCATTTCCCCAGCACACTGCTATATCAGTGTGGGTTCCCCAGCCTGCCAAATCCCACTTGGCAGGCTGGGGAAATACCACTGCATCACACATCACCACCAAAGGACTCATTATATGTAACTGAGACACACCAGTAGCTTATTTTACTCTTGTGAATAAGAAGGAAATTAAACAACTGCTTCACTGGAGAGTAAAAGGTGATGTCTCTGTTGTGTTCGTGACTTTTTACTTTCCTCAAGTGACCAAAAACTCAGTTATTGTTGGTTCAATACTGTAATAACGGAAAGATTTAGGTTCGGTGAAACAACAATTTTACCCCCCGTGCCAGAAAGGTTAGGTTAAAAAAAAGTATGTTCCTAAACTGCACTTGTAGAGTTTCATATTGTGCTCTAAATCAAAACATCCTTTACTATACTGTGCAACAGTGGAATAAAAAAATTACCAAACAGATAAGCAGGACAAATATAGGCAACTGAACTGCACCAGGCTGCCACACAATTGCACCTTTTTTTGTCTACAGATTTTTCAGCCCCACTCTACCCTTTCACAGCGAATTCCCTCTGCTCGTCTCATTGATTTAGAGTTATTACCTTAGGCTGTAGAGTGGGAGCAGTCTGGGATAAACAAGGCCAGTGATAAGAGTGCATGAGAAACCTGCGTGTCTGTATTTAATAGCTTCTGCGATGGGGTGCCACTGTTTGTGGAGCCCTTGGGATTTCATTACACAAAGACAAATGGATGATCCAGGCACAGCTGAATTTTGGGAAGGTGGAAGGCAATTTAGGGTGGGGGTGGGGAAGGGCTGGGTATGGGTGGGGTGTGTGAAGGAGGGACAAGCAATTAGCCTAATCAGTAGCAGCATGTCTCAAGTGGCTTGAAAGCTTAGAGTGAGGTGACTTCGTGAGAGGTGATGCTCACAAAGAGAATGTCCATTTCTTGTCTAGAAAGTGCACAATAAATCAAAGGACCAAAAAAAGGACATTTTTCATTTATTAAGGCTTTGAGATGGATTGAGAGACTGACTTTATTCACAACCATATATGATTTTATAAGAACGCATGGAAAAACAATTCGGCTTAGGGCTGGTTTCGTACACAATAAGCTGTTTTTGCCAGCAGTAACGCAAATATATCATTACTAGGTGCACATCAAACGCTCGTCACTGATACATTAGGAGTAGAAGAGATTTCATTATGTCTCTGGGCGGTTTCCAAAATGGATACCAAATGGATAAGCATGACACATACAGGCAACCTTAAAATAATAACCATTCAAACAGCACCATCCTAGAGCTTCATAGGGGAAGTATAAGCTCTTTAAGTGGTTAGGTAAATGGGAAATATTCCTACTCCTCAACTTGAAGCATCTGGCTGATAGTCAGCTACACACATAAAAAGGATATAAACAAAGACATTTAAATTTAACAATCACAACTATAATGTTTTTATCCCTTATAACTAAACTAAAACTGCATTTTATCAGTGTAAAATGCAGTTTTGCATCTCATAATAAATGCAGAATTAGCATTTATGAGCACTTAGGAAAGGAGGAAAAAAGTATGTTCTCATGGCTTTAGGAATGAAAAACATTTACTGGCTCATAAAAATTCACAGCCCTTTGTTAGATGAAATTACATGTCACCCATAAGTTTAGGAATAGTCTGTTAAGGAATATGTGAGTAAATCAAATGCACATATAACTGCTCAGAGACCTGTTTTCTTCCTTTGCATGCACTTCTCAGAATTTGTTTATCCCAGCTGTTGAATCTTTTTACAAAGAAAATGCGGATTTTTCTCTCTTTTATTTCTTAAGAATAGTGAAGAAAAGGAAATCTCTATTTCATGAATGAGCCTTGACTGAAACACATTTCTCTGTAGTATTTTTGAGCTGAGCCTTTGAAGTCACAAGTCTCCTAATGCTTCCTCTTGGACTGGAGCTTCAAGAGCTTGTTTTAATTGCTCCCAGAGAAAGAGGTGAATGGTTAAGGGCTAACAGATTCTATGTAAGGAGGATTACTGTAATCTGAATACTAAAATATAAGCAGGTGCAATCTGTTGTTGACTGTAAGAAAATCTGCTGTTTGAAGCCCACATCCTTTGGAATCTGCAGGGCAAGAATTTAATGAAAAGTAATCAGATTATATTACATAGTTTGCTTTCAGCATCTCATCAGATATCTAATTTTAGACATATGGAAGAATGTGTGTGTTTGGAACCAGTGTGAAGGACCACAGGAGCTAAAGAAATCGAATGAAAACAGGGTTTATGCTGAGACTGCACCGACTTCATATTTCTAAGTGTACATGAACATAAAATAAAACTTAGACCACATAAATCAAAACACTGAAAATGCACAAAACTCTCTCTGGAATTAATCATAGTTAAAGCTTTTGTATATCAGTGACAATATGGTATGAATATTGCTCATCAGTTGTAATTTGTCTGCCATTTGTCTGCTTATCAAACATTTATATCAAATCAATATGATAATCAAAACATCAGCAGCATTAAAAGCTTTTACAGAAATACTTAGCAAGCCAGCATAAAATCAATAAGTGCATACAGACACTCGCCACAGGGAGTCATTAGAAACGTCTAAAGCAAATTCCCTCACATACATCAAGCGTGGTGAAACACAATAGACTTTAAATCCTGTTGTTCAGTGACTGACTTGACATAGCGTGGCTTATTGCCATCGTGTTGACACAAATTCACTTCAACAAGAGAGGTCCTCTCCTAATCATTAATTATCCGACGAGCTTAATGACCTGTGTAACGTGACATTACAACCATGAATAGTGACGACGAGGAGTACTCTTAATCTCATTTTTTTTAGTTCGATAGATGCACAGACGCCAGTAGGCTGCAGCTGGTAATGAGGTAGTGTGATGATACCCCTTGCCATTTTCCTGCATGCATCAACTGTTCTTTTTGTTAATTAGATAGAAATATGCTTTTGATGGAGTAAAGTTTACATTAGAGAAGACAGCTATCTTCAGTAGATGGACTTGTGATTCCCCTTCCAAATTAGACAAGCATTTGGTTATAGCCCTTAGAAATATCCATGTTTTTATGTTCTGTTAACCAAGTCACATATAATAACAGCCATACTGGTCTCACAGACAAATTTGTATTATATGGTGGTTGTTCATAATATATTAAAATTATGTGCCCGAAACATCGAGTGTGACTACTGTCTTGGAGAATCCTAAACAAACATTAACCTACCACAATAAAAAGGACAGACTTACTCAGACAACAAGAGGTGCCCTACTGCCCCCGAGCATGATCTTTTCCCAAACATAATCAGTTCTTTTGGTGCCTGCTGTTAACCAGCAATGAGTGAAAACAAAAGTGTGTTGATAATACAGACACTGAATGTGTAAACAAATAAACAAGATGGATGTGAACTCTTGGGATTAATTGCTTCACTACCACCATCAAAATCTCATTTTAGTGCAGATTTTATGTTATTACCTCATATTAGCTAAGGAATTTGTATAACCACTACAACAAAGCTCTTCACTGGCTTTCCATTTTCACATAATTTGCTGTTAAGCAGCAGCTACTGAAACCTTGAAATTGTCAGTGAATCTCTTACACTAAAGTAATAATAAAAATTAAATCATGAAAAATACTGAATGTCCTTAGCATGCCAAGAGTACTTTTTTTGGTGACTTGGAATGGCATAATGTGCATAGAAAGTGTAACCAAACGGTTTCATCTTGTTATTGCCGCTCCAAACATGTGAAGTTCCCTACTGTGCCAGATGTTAATTGGATAATCAATCTCTACTAAAATGTACTGGTCTAAGACCTTAGTGCTTTATCAATGTCACTATGTCAGCAGCTTCCCTGTCCTCATTTCCTCCATTCGGTAAGCTGCAAAGTCCAGGGAGTTACAGTGGAGGATTTATCTGTGTGAATCTCTCAGGCTTGCAAAAGGAAAGTTAAAAAAAAAAAAAAAACTAAATGCTGAGACACGGACAGATATAAATGGGCAGCAGGAGCTTTCCAGGTGATTTATATATCTTTCCTGGACTGGCAGAATGCATCGCATCTGATGCTACCTACCTCTGACCCTCAGCCAAGCTTTTACAAGTTATCTTGTCAGGAACCCTGGCAGACTTTAATCCCACCCTCTGCAGCCTAAACTCTAATAGCAGATGTTTATGGAAGGGGGCTGCCTTTTCCCCATTTAGCTGGCTTGATGGAATTCAGGTGGCAGGAGCTAACAACATATGGAAAGCCCATTAGAGACTGCATTAGAAATGACCTTTTAAGCTCTGTGCCTGTGCTATATTTCATCATTTTGGACATTACCTGCACTAAGGCATTAGACTCGGTTTGAGTCTGAAGGGTAATAAGGTACTAAGGAGAGGATTAGGATGTCTATTGATATCTGAATTTGTAGTGAAACTCAGAGAACTGTTCTGCTTGGTCCTAAAAAAAGACAAAAACAAAAGAACCTGTAACTATGTTGCATATGATGTGTTTTTTAAGTTAGCTAAGGTTGGAGGAAGGCTGAAGGAATCACATTTACTTTACTTTAGTTTTGTGAATACTAACTTCTTTACAACATTTAAAGAGCACATCACTGTAGTTGTTTATCCATTGATCCGAGTTGTCTAGTTTTGGAGATAATGCCTTCACAGAGGCTGGCCTGCTCTTGAATTCATTGGAACTTAAAAGCACTTGTAGTGCTCAAAGCCAAAACTCGCAGCAATGCCTCTTTATAGAAATCATGACTGGGTTATTTTGAAAAGATCCACAAACCTTGCTGTGGAAGTGCCATCACTGTGCAGAGGGGCTAATGCTACAGCATGGGAGCATGTTAGCATTAATGATGTCCCCTGTATATTAATACATTTAGCTTATGTACTGTAGTTTGCAAGAAACTACTCACAATATTTGTTTGTTTTTGATTATTTTTGGTTTGTTTTTTTTGTTTTCTTAGTAACCAAGCCATATTTTTGGAAATAAACATTGCTTCTGTTTTTCAAATGTAGTTTAGTTTAGCAGTTCAAAAAAGAGCCCCTCCGACAGCCAAACCCATCTGTTCTCTGATTGGATTGTTACATTTGTGATTGACATGACATTGACCAATCAGATGAAAGGAAGAAAAATAGGGTCAAAATTCGTACTTGTAACTTGCAGAGATTCACAAGTCCACACACAAATTCTTTTCACACATACAAATCCTGATTTACAAGTACAAAACTGATTTACAAGTACAAAATATTTATGACCACATTTTGAACCCATACACAAGGCTCGCGTGCGGAGTGAAGCGGAAAAAAAGTGCGAGAGAGAGGATGAGAGAAAGAAAAAAGAAAACCCAGCTCACGTCGTTCACGTCAAAGATCCGGCTCAAAGAGCAGTTTCGTTAGCGACCAACACATCACTAGAGCTGTCCCTTTAAGAAGGAAATAGGCTGAACAAAGAATTTGTACTTCTATAAACCAACAGTCTTTTCTTTATATTCCAAATCAGATTAGCACTGCATGCTCTTCCATTTTTTTGACTCTCATACAGAGACTCATTTGCATCTGCAGGCCCAACATAAATGTCAAACTGCACTCTCTGGCTCATTAATAATAAAATGGTACATCTAGATCCCTGAGCTTGTGTGGCATTTTTGGCAATTAACGAACTGACTTTTGTAATTTCAAAGGCTGCCCTTAGGGGTCCAATATGCATATGATAAATATTTAAATGAAACTGCAGTCAACAATCATCCTGGGAGAGCCAGATTTAGGCAGCAGCTATTTAGCCAGTGTCACTCACCATGAATCTTTAAATGTGAACCTGCTTACCCTGTAGCTAAGCAACACTTATAAATGTGTCGATGTACTCTCATAAGAATATTCTAGTAGAAAATATGTAGACTAGCTGTAAATTACTTGTGGCCTTGGATTCATTTTAAAGTGTTGCTGCACTTGTTTTATTTTTAAGAGAGAATATTTTTAGTAGGATCATCTGGCACAAAAGGAGCTGCTCAGTATAACTAAAAGCTTATTGAGTGAGACAGAAGGCAAGCTTGTTTCACCCTAGTGACCCTCCAAGCAAAGCATATTTTGTAGAAATTTGAGGATTTTAATAACCAACCTTGTTGTTATAATCACATTCCATTTAGTGTACTTTATTTCATGCTTTATGATTACAGAGCATTTGTTAGCATAATTATCTGCCCACCATGACTGCTTTGGTAAATTTACAACTGTGAAATGTATTTTACACCCACAAACTACTCATATTATTCATAAATGTTTATGCCATGTTAAGTTTTTGTTAATAGAGTGTTATTTACCGGTTTACTTTGCTGCTATAATGGCTGATTGCCATACAGACTGCTAAATTTTCCAACAAGCCTTCCCTTCCCAACATTCAGTGTTGTATTTCTTTCTGCATAAAATAACACGTAATGTGCTGAAAACAAATACTATATTTAAAAACTTAGGCTTCAGGAGGGTTGATGAAGGTGCAAATCAAACTTTTGACAAAGACACTACAGTCCCTTTTGGCATCATGTTTAAGTGTAATTTTCACTGGTTTTGGTTGAGGTTAGCAGATTTTAGGCTTTAAACAAAAAATACACTTTTTTGTAACGTTAAACAATGTTAAAATTTTTACCCCATTTACAGATGAACTCTTTTACAGAGGCGAGCATGAACAACAAAGTTTTAATCTTTAGTTGAAGAACAGTGTCTGTCTATTACATTGAAAAGGGTTTTTTGTGCTCTCCTCTAATACATACAGTGGGGCAAAAAAGTATTTAGTCAGCCATCGATTGTGCAAGTTCCCCCACTTAAAACGATGACAGAGGTCAGTAATTTGCACCAGAGGTACACTTCAACTGTGAGAGACAGAATGTGAAAAAAAAATCCATGAATCCACATGGTAGGATTTGTAAAGAATTTATTTGTAAATCAGGGTGGAAAATAAGTATTTGGTCAATAACAAAAATACAACTCAGTACTTTGTAACATAACCTTTGTTGGCAATAACAGAGGTCAAACATTTACTATAGGTCTTTACCAGGTTTGCACACACAGTAGCTGGTATTTTGGCCCATTCCTCCATGCAGATCTTCTCGAGAGCAGTGATGTTTTGGGGCTGTCGCCGAGCAACACGGACTTTCAACTCCCGCCACAGATTTTCTATGGGGTTGAGGTCTGGAGACTGGCTAGGCCACTCCAGGACTTTCAAATGCTTCTTACGGAGCCACTCCTTTGTTGCCCGGGCGGTGTGTTTTGGATCATTGTCATGTTGGAAGACCCAGCCTCGTTTCATCTTCAAAGTTCTCACTGATGGAAGGAGGTTTTGGCTCAAAATCTCACGATACATGGCCCCATTCATTCTGTCCTTAACACGGATCAGTCGTCCTGTCCCCTTGGCAGAAAAACAGCCCCATAGCATGATGTTTCCACCCCCATGCTTCACAGTAGGCATGGTGTTCTTGGGATGCAACTCAGTATTCTTCTTCCTCCAAACACGACGAGTTGAGTTTATACCAAAAAGTTCTACTTTGGTTTCATCTGACCACATGACATTCTCCCAATCCTCTGCTGTATCATCCATGTGCTCTCTGGCAAACTTCAGACGGGCCTGGACATGCACTGGCTTCAGCAGCGGAACACGTCTGGCACTGCGGGATTTGATTCCCTGCCGTTGTAGTGTGTTACTGATGGTGACCTTTGTTACTTTGGTCCCAGCTCTCTGCAGGTCATTCACCAGGTCCCCCCGTGTGGTTCTGGGATCTTTGCTCACCGTTCTCATGATCATTTTGACCCCACGGGATGAGATCTTGTGTGGAGCCCCAGATGGAGGGAGATTATCAGTGGTCTTGTATGTCTTCCATTTTCTGATGATTGCTCCCACAGTTGATTTTTTCACACCAAGCTGCTTGCCTATTGTAGATTCACTCTTCCCAGTCTGGTGCAGGTCTACAATACTTTTCCTGGTGTCCTTCGAAAGCTCTTTGGTCTTGGCCATGGCGGAGTTTGGAGTCTGACTGTTTGAGGCTGTGGACAGGTGTCTTTTATACAGATGATGAGTTCAAACAGGTGCCATTCATACAGGTAACGAGTGGGGGACAGAAAAGCTTCTTACAGAAGACGTTACAGGTCTGTGAGAGCCAGAGATTTTCCTTGTTTGAGGTGACCAAATACTTATTTTCCACCCTGATTTACGAATAAATTCTTTACAAATCCTACCATGTGAATTCATGGATTTTTTTTTCACATTCTGTCTCTCACAGTTGAAGTGTTCCTCTGGTGCAAATTACTGACCTCTGTCATCATTTTAAGTGGGGGAACTTGCACAATCGGTGGCTGACTAAATACTTTTTTGCCCCACTGTAATTAAATATGTTACATGGATCCTCAGAATTTTACCAATAACAGCAGTAACAAAACAGATTTTCTAATCTTACAGGTTGTGGTTAAGACAGTTTCCTTATTTATACATTTTTTTTTCAGCCACTAAAGCTTTGTCATGAGGGGACCACTAATAAAATACAAGTAATTTGCAAAATTAGTTGTATTTATTGTAAAAAGTTGAACTTCAGTGCTGTTAATACTGTACAGTATCAGGCACAGGCATTTTCTTGAGTGTCTTTGCTATTTCTTAGTTTCTTCATTTCTTCTCTTTTTAATTTCCCATTGTCTGATGATAATGTTGAGTTCCTTGTTAATTCCTTTAATGAACACTGCCGTGCCATTCTTGATAAGGTCACTCCTTACAATATTAAATATCTCTCTATCGTTTATTGCTCACCAATTTCTGGCCTTGAACATTCATGTTGAAAATCGGAATGACCACGGAAGACCACGGGTTTGGTTGTCTATAAAGAATATTTTATAGAACTTCTCACATAATATAATGACATAGTGAAATGAGACTTGATCTTATTATATACATTCTTTTCAACAGTCTCATAAACCACAACAAGAATAATTCCAGGGTGTTATTTGATACTATCAACAGCATCGTTTTCCCCCCAACTCAGCATGCTGCAATACACTCTGATGATGATTGTAATGTATTTCTCATTCACAGTGTGAATAAGGTTAACCCATAAAGTCCCTCCCCTGATGAAGATGGCCCTCAATGCCCTGAGTTATTTATTGCATTCTTTCTAATTACACTAAATGACTTAGTTACAATAATAGGCAGGAGGAAACTCACATCATCCTTGTAAAAGATATTACCTCTTTCTGTCCTATTTGGGAGTCTGACTGTAGCAGCACTGGTCCTTTTCTGCTTTGTATTATTAACAGCTCTCTGAGGCAAGATTATATTCCCTCCTACTTTAAACAAGGTGATCTCTTTACTTAAGAAATCTTGGTGCCAGTTCTGTTGGAATGTCTCTGCTGAGACTGCTCATTTGAAGGTCTATAATGATCTTTATTAGCCTCTGATGTGGGGGATTGTTCAACTTACTTTGATGCTGCTTGCCATAATCTTTTACTTGATTAAGTTTTTGAATGGTATCTCTGGCTCAGTGTTAGGCTGGATAACCTCTGTTTTGAACAGACGTTTCTTTGTTAGGCCAAACATGTTCTCCTTTACAACTGTTTCTCAAACCTGTGGGGTTCTACTAGGCTCAATCCTGGATCCATTTTCTTTTCTTTTAATAAGATTTGTTATCACTTTTATGCCAACAGCATTCAGCGGTACAGGTCTTTAAACAGCTGTGCAACAGATTGACAAGGGTGTACCCCATCTCTCGCACTATGGCAGGTAGGATAGACTCCAGCCCCCCTGACCCTGAATTGTATAAGCAGCAGTAAATGGATGGAAACCTCACTACCACAACAGGCTGTCCACCATAGTTCATTGACTGTTTTTTAGACACTGAACTATGTTATTAATTCCTTTTGTTCATCCATGTCCTGTTAAAAATCTTGGTGTAACATTTTCTTCTTCTCTGGGCTTTGACTTGCATATGAAATCAATTACTTCCATTTAAGGAACATTTCTAAATTGTGAACTATGATTTCTTCAGCTGAACTGGAGACATTTTTTTCATACATTTGTATCACTAAACACAGATAACAGTAAAGCCCTATTTACTGGCTTTGATACGGTACATATAATCGATACAAAATGTAGCCGACCACGGCTAAGCTTCTACTAAGTGAGCTCACATTACACGTACTTTATACTCTACACTGGCTCTCAATAGATTTTCAAACTCTTGGACTTAGCTTTAGAGCACTAAATGGGCGACGGCCAGACTATTTATCTTAACTTTTCCTTAAACACACTACTGCTTACACTCTTCAATCACATGCTTATAATTTGTTAGTTGTTCCTCACACAAGATTAAAGACTCTGGGGGACAGAGACTTCTGTTTGGAATAATCTCCTACTCCATCTACACTTAGCGGACTCTGTGGACTCCTTTAAAAAGCAGTTGATGACTTTTTTGCTTAACAAGGTTTTCTGTTGAAATTATTATTTTTTTGTTTATTTATTATATTTTATTTTGTTTACTTACTATAATTTTCTATTATATTTTTATCATTATCACCCCTACAGTAGTTTTTATTGACTGTATCTTATTATAGTTTCTTGTATAGAGCATTCAGAATGAGAATCAGAATACTTAATACTGACTACAAATTCAAATTGTGACTATATGTCAGTGAAAACAATTTAGAACTTTAATTTCTTACTTTCTTCATAACATCTGCAGCATTCTCAGATTATTCACATGCTGCATCAAACACCTTGTAACATAATTTCCAAACAATATGTATACAGTAAATAAAATCAAAATTTAAGGTGGGGAGAACACATTTAATGTAGATTTTTTTTTCCTGACTCTCCATTAAATCAGGGTTTACTTTGAGTACATCTTGCTTAATGCTACTTTAAAAACACAAGGAAAAAAAGTACCATCAAAGTGTTCAAGTCATCATGTGTGCGCTTTGTGTGTTTATGACTCCCTCCCAGTAGAGCTGTTCCTCCAGGCTGTTGCTGTAAATGTGGCTGTGTTCATAGCCAACCTGCCTGGATGAAAAACGGAAATGTGAACGCTGCTTAAACTGTTAAGAATGCACTCTTCTACTTTTAGCTAGTATTGTGTATGTTTAAGGGTCTGCTTTAATTACAATTTGGCCAGTACTATGGGTCAAAAAATGTTCTCCTGTGATGCAGATATAGATGGCATTACATACCATCACATCACTAATGACTTTTTTTAAATTGTTTATTCTGAGCATTTTTCTCCCATACTGCCTTCTCTTCATTGGCTCCCTGTTAAATCAAGAATCAAATTGAAAATCTTTCTAATCACCAGTGTAGGGACTAACGCGTTATCAAGTAACACGTTACAGTAACTACGTTATTATTGTGGTAACGAGCACGGTAACTAATTATTACTGGGATTTAGATAGGGTCGTTATTTATTCCTTCATGTGGTGGCTATCACGGAGCTTCCACAGATTCAGTAACATTAGCAAGTGGTGGAGGCCAGCAGGTACCCAGCAAGACTGGCACTCTTGCTGGGTATCCAGTTACGGAAGCAACACATTAACAAGAGAATTTTGAGTAAAACCAAAGTTACTTTCCCTAGTAACTAGTTACTTTGAAAGTAATGTGTAAATTGAAGTAACTGAGTTACTTTTGATAGAAGTAACTAGTAATGTAACTAAGTTACTAATTTAAAGTAACTTACCCAACACTGCTAATCACACGCAAGGTCTTGAATAATCAGACCCCACTTCATAGTACCTTATTACACTTATAACAGAGAACTTGTCTCTCAGGCTGCTGGTTTATTTGTGGTTCCTAGAACAATTAAAGGTAAAATGGGAGGTAGAGTACGGGGCCACCGTATGATACCAAACAAGGCAAAGTAAATAGTTTTTAAAGGTAAAATGTGGAGGGAAAATCAAAAGTAGTTAAAAATGGCCAATTATACCCTGGACCCCAGAGGGTTAAACGTTTTTTTTTTTTTTAAGTAGTTACTTTTCAAGTAATTAATTACTTTTAGAATATTGTAACTCAGTTACTAACTCAGTTACTTTTTTGAAGAAGTAACTAGTAACTATAATTAATTACTTTTTCAAAGTAACTTGCCCAACACTGCCCGTATGCCTTATGTATGAATTCTGGTTGTGTTTACTGACCTCGAAATGATTTTATGTCGTACACGGCGCTCGAAAATCTCTCAAATGTTTCAGTATGACTTTGCTAAGCTACGAACCCGCACCGCTTGAAGGATTGTCGGAGCTTTACGGCTATCGTAGTCAGGAGCCTGGCGGAGTGATACGTACTGTGCTTCAACATAATATTACCGTATTGTGTGTGTATAACCTCTTTAAGTTTTGTGGATATTATACATGGTTACGCTGAGGATATGTCGGCCAATTTCCACTGAAAATGCCTTTTTGTTAAACTGTCAGCAAGGAATTTGCATTTGTTAAATTTTTATATCACTGTAATGCACATAAAAAACAGCTGCTTGTTTAAGTGAAAATACATTGATGGGGTTTTTTTTCACTAATAAAGTTGTGGAGTTGTAAAGTATTTTGTCTAGTGTCAATTATATCGTCAGTTATATCGTTATTGCAAATTTTCAAATGTATATCGTGATAAATATTTTTGGTCATATCGCCCTGCTCTACTACACACTACTGTGATTGTACCTACATGATGTGATATGGCATGCAGACATGAAAAAGTGCATGACCATGTGATGCAAAATGATTCACAGTATCTGATAGCTATTTTTTGATGTTTGTTTATGCTTGTTCACAAACTCAAAAAAAAATTAACATTTTTTAGAAACTTAAAGCTATCCATACAATTCCCAATTCTGCCAAGTGTCTGTTTTTGAAATTATGGTGGGACAAGGATTACCCACATGCTGAAATTATTGCTTAGTAGACATACTGAAAAAATATAAAATATAGATACACGTATTACTTGGTATCAAGGAGAACAGATGGACAAAAAATGTTACAGCATATATGGTCATTTCTGATCAATTCTGGTCAATTCTGAAGTCGTTATCTCACACAGAGTTTCATATAACCCTCCTACATCTACTTTCCAGATAAGGAAAAGTATAACAATGTGTATCTAGGCTATCCATGAAGGCCATTATGGAGCCAAAATAATTATGCTCCAAAAGCTTCCATCAGGGTTGACTTTTTTAATGCCTCCCCCAAATGGTGAAACCATCTATCCGTCCATTTTCTTCCACTTATCTAATTCAGGGTCGTGGGGAGGCTGGTGCCTATCCTGGCTGTCAAAGAGGAGGGGTACACCCTGGAGTGAGTCTTTCAGAGGGCAAATACAGAGACAGATAATCATTCACATTCACACCTACACCCAATTTAAAATCACGAATTAATCTAACAAGTATGTCTTTAGATTGTGGGAGGAAGACAGAGTACTCAAAGAGAACCCATGCAGGCACAAGGAAAACATGGAAACTCAGCATAAAGAGGCCCCAGTCATAAAGTGGATGCAACCCCAGGACCTGCTTGCTGCGAAGCTGCAGTGATACCAGTACGAATGCATAAACAATACAGTTTATTGTTTCGGCTATAGCTAGTGACTCCTGAAAACATTACAGAGTGAAAAAGGTCTCTCAAGCAGTGTTATATACATGTAGCATGCAAGAGTTCATAGAGCATTATTATATTTTAACTTTTGCAAGTTGGATGCAATTTTGCCCAACTCACAAGAATGAGATATATAGAAATGTCAACTTGTCAACATCAATCCAATTTCTGAGATTGTAAACACTGCAATTATAGTGCTTTTTCTACTCAATTTGAGCTCTCAAAGAACTTTCTTACAACAAGCCATATTCACACAATTACTTTTTTCTATGCCTGAGTGCTTTACCTAACATTGACACTCTCATGGATGCCTCAGGGGCAACTTGGGGTTCAGTATCTTGCTCAAGGATACGGGAGCTAGAAATCGAAAGGCAGACTTTCCATTTCATTTTATCTTTCATGAAATATATTTACACTGTCAGAATAATCATGCACTCCACTTTTACTCATACTATTCTACAAAACCCATGAAGTCATAGCTGCAGGATCACGTTACAATCAGTCACGAGCTGAAACGACAAACAAGAGTACATATCCCAGCGGATTAAACCACCCGTTCTCCCATTTTCACTCTATTCGTGTTCTGTTTACTGCTTATTTGATTCAGATAAATGGAAATAAACAAAACTAGGAAGCAGATTTCTCCACAGTGCAACAGTGTTTCCCTGGTGTGACACCATCTGTTTGCTAGCTCACTGAAAACGATCACTTCACCTGACTGTCAACAAACTGGGAAGATATCTTGCTTCCTCTGCTGAGATACAGCAAGGCTTAAGGAGACCTTGTTATCTCTGGCAATGTAACTTCAGTCTATTCGAACTGTCTCCTGTGTGTCCCTGCACTTATATATATATATATATACGTGTGTGTGCGTGTTCATGATATTGTTGCTTAAGAGAGACACAGGCCCATTCTCCCTGGGGATTCTGGTGTCTAGATTTGATCCATGTTGTCGGTGGCGTCAGTGCAGCTCTCATTGTTTATCAAGAGAGTATAAGACAAAGAACAGCATGAGCCAGTGTACCCATTCAAAAGATGGGCAAGAAAGTCCGTACCAACTGTGCAGTGAATGCCATTATCTGTGGTGTGCATATTGAGAGGCACCAAGGGCATCAACAAGAACGTGTTGTGTGTTTTGCCATGCTGTGAGCTGCCTTTCAACACATTTCCAAGGGCAGCTTTGGAAATGCACTATAGGGGCTCGGAGATAGAACAAAATATTCTCAATAGGCCATGAGCTCATGTTCTTTTCTCAGCCATAAGAGAGAGACAAGGGGAGAGAGTAAAACTGCCACGACCTTTAAAATTCACAGAGGACAGGTGCACCCCTCGGGGCTCTCAAGAGCGCTGCAGCCTGAGGGTAATATCATGCAATTCCAGTGTAGTTTAACTGTGTCAAGGGAGGCCTTGAGTGTGTCATTTCTGGTATTACTTCTAATGAACTTGAATAAAGAGGTCTTTTCAGTTACAAACAGACACGTTGAACAGACATTTTGCTCTAATCATACAGCCGTTAAGACTAGCGATGTTAGAGCCGCACCAGGTAGCATGATATGAGCGTAACCATTTTTGGAGGATCTTGGGCTTTTGAAGTATCTCGTTTTTGTGCATGTAAACATCATGCTCCAAGTTCAAAGATGTGTATGAGCATTTATCTTTTTAGGTGGAGCACTAGCTGTTACATGAAACAGTCGTTTCTGAATTCTTCTGGCTAACAACAGAAGCATACTGACATGAAAGAAGTTGCAAAAACACTTGCAACTGTCCTGAGGAAGAAGAGCAACAAGTACAGGTTCACCTATCTCTTTAAAAAATAATGTAATTCTTTTGAAACATAAGACATAAGATGACCCTTTGGTTTGACTACATGACAAACCCAGCGGTCTGAAGCCATGTTTTAGTCAAGTATGCCCTGAAATATTTACTGCATATAATCTTTCATGCATGTCTTGGAGCTTATATAAATAAAAAAATAAAAAAAACACTACATGGGCATGTTATTTATTTTTATTTAGATGAAGTGGGAGTAACCCATGGGGAACATGTTTCCTGTTTTCACAAATACTAATAAAAGAAATGCTAAATGAGAGATTGTATGAAGTTAACGTTGTTTAATATTCAGTTATGATCCATTTCACCCCTCAGCACAGACTGAGATGACTGAATATGAGCAGACTAACAAAACTTAGAAGGCCACGAGCTTAACAGGTTATTTTTGTCACTTTGGGAATGCAGACACTGATGGATTCATAACGTTCTTTAGAGCAGTATAGTCACACCTGCAGGTTATACTTCTTAAATCAACAGCATAAAATGCCTGCAACATATTTCTGTTTTGTTGTCATTATATAACTTGAATAAATCTGCAGAGCACCTTTTACTGTGAATGAGCCTGTAATATAGTAATATTATTGGGGTTGGTGGTTCCGGGTTCTGTTGAAGCACTCTGTCTCTTTTACTCAGTTTCATAAAACATTGGCATCTTATTGTTTTTACAAGCATTTAATATATGTGACATTTGGCTGACAAAGTGATGGATAGCAATAAAAAGTGAAGCGAGTGCTTTTTTATGTTAGTGCCAATCACTTATATTGTAACTCAGCAGTTGTTTCCTCCTTGCACAAGAGGTTGTTAGCTGCCATTCATTCTAGTACAATATGAGAAGAAGCTTCCATAAAATAAGATGATTCATTGCAGGAAACATTAGGCAGTGATTTCATTTAGACGAAGTTTCTGTTGCGATACTTTTTCAGTGAAAACTGAAAAAAATATGATATATATTGCAAATGCAAGTAAAGAAGAAATTGCAACTTGGAGATATTAAACATTAAGGACTGCTTACCATGAATCCAATCAAACGCTGGGCATGCAGCACAGGTCACCATGGACAGACATGGACAAGGCTAACACAGAGACATACAACCATCCACGCTCACACCATCAGTTTCGAATCACCAAATAACCTACTCCTAAACAGTGGAAGGAAAACTGAACACCTATGGAAAGCTCACACAGGGACAAGGAGTACATGCAAACCTCACACAGAAGAGGCCCCACTCGCAGAGGTGGGAAGTAACGTTCATTAGTGTACTTAAATAAAATGTTTATGTATCTGTACTTTTCTTGGGGATTTATTTTTCTGACAACTTTTTACTTTTACTACCTGCATTTTTAAAAACCTACTTTAGCATTAAGCTAGTGCTACTGAATAGGAGCGAGCATAAAGGAAGTAACATTTAACCGTCAGCTCATTTCAAATGCTATATTTCTATTAGTTCAACAAATAACAGCAAACAACCAAACTGTTTGTGTGTATTTTATTGCAGCTGTTAAATCCAGCTGCTGTATTTCCATGGAGAGAAAAAGTTATCTGCCATACTGCTGTGAGTTTACAGTTATGCTGTGTTGGACTGGTGCACTGGACAGTTACTGTGGTTCTTATGGTGAGTGTTTGGTTACATTGAATGTAGTAGACTAATTTGCATTTATTTGTGATGATGCTTAGATGCTAATTCACTGAATTACCAACTGTATACAGTCTAGTATAAAGGCAATATACAATATACTGTTAGTGTAGGAAATGGAAACCAGCCAAGATAGCTCATGAAACATCTGCTTACATGTTGTTGAATTGAGCTGCATAAATCCACAAACAGCAATGGGTCACCTGATCACAGCCTCTACCAGAGCTCACACATCACAGCTATATGTTTCAAATAGCTGCAAAACACCATCACCAGAATGTAATAGTATATTAAAGAACATTAAAGTATGGAAAAACACTAGACTTTTGGATGGTGGCTGAATTTTCTTTTATTCTCTGTGAAGGTGGTTCCACCTTGGCCCTTTTTTTATTTTATTTTATTTATTTATTTATTTTTTACATCAGGCTTATTAGTAGTAAAGTTTAACTGGGCAACTAGTAGTCGATTGAGAGATGGAGAACCAATAGCAGACAGTAAATCAGTAATGTAAGAAGTCTGTGCTGACAGGGGTAATAAAGTTACCCCAGTAAACAAGTTTGCAGGTGCGACCTATGTACATGTATGTTTGCTTCCTTAGAAGAAAAGAAAGAAGGAGCAATCCAGTGTCTTGACAGCTGTGTTAATTTTCCCTACAAATTCAAATGTAGTTTTAGTCTTAGAGTTTTGACTAAAATGTCAGTTAGTTTTAATCTTAATCTAAGTAATTCTTTCATTCCTAGATAAAAGACGACTAAATCTAAAGACTAAAATAGAATATTTACAAGTTTGTCATGTTTTTACCCGTGAGAGTTGCTCCAGACACTTTACATCAAAAATGTTCAAAAATGACATAAAAAATGTGGCTTCCTCTCAAGCACTGACCTGTTGTTATTATTTTGATGAGAAACAGGGAGCATGGGTGCTGGCTCTACCATTTCCCCCAACAAAGCTGTACCATTTACCAGGGGCAGATCAAATCTAACCCAAAACTTTACTTCTTTGGATCTCGTCTCTCCAGAATATCTTCATCGTCATTTTTGTCATTGTGCGTTAGGTTTTGTTTAGTTATCATCAGGAAAAAAAGATGTTGACAATAACATGACGCAAATTATTGGTCAGCTCACACGTTGCATTTAGAAATTTGGCACATAGATAAAAAAAATAATAATAATGCTGTAAATGCAAACTGAGTATGAATGGCATGAACTATCATTCAAAAGGGAAACTATTTGATATAGGTAAGTTACTGCTAAAATAACAGTTATCAGTTATTTTTTCTAAGAATTTATTCACTCATCTACATGCCTCATAAAGAGAGCTAACCTACTTGTATGTTGACTGTTATATTACTTTGACAAATGATGTGATTCAAACGTTATTGGAAGTACCTGTAACATCGGCATTATTAATCACTTGCAGTAATGTGAGTTTGCATCTAAATTCATTTTATTTATATCTGAGTGTTCTTCGTTTGTCAGTGAGGTCAACCTGCCTTGTATTTTAGCCAAGCTTTGGATATCTAAAAGCAATTACACTACGCAGCGAAGACAAAGAGAATGTATGGTGATGGTCAACATTTACAGCATTAACACTGCCCCCACATCTCATCATTATCCCAGAACAATCTAAGGCTCAATAAAATGCAAATTAAAATCTCTGCAGTTCTCTCTTTGGAAGATTTATACATTAAAGTGCGGCAATAAAAGGAATCTGCTGAGGTTTAAGGTCATGTTGAAAGAGTGTAGAGTAATGGAATATAGAATGAGTAGGAATGCTGATTAAATTAGCTGGGCACTATACTGTGTGGCATCAGGTGTTTTAATCCGTTTAGAGGGCTATGTGTGACTGTGATTTACACAGTTCATATATGTATGATTTACTGCTGTACCGAGCTCATCTTTGCTCATTAGAGAGAGATTTTCATTCCTTTCTGCTCATTTCTCTAAAAGAAACAACAAGGGAAGTGCTGGCTGCTTTTGGAAAGCAATCACTTTCCAGAGAGCTCATTTAGCAAGCATAAAAATAGGAAAAAATTTTTTTTAATATCACTAATCTCCTCTAGTGAGCCAACTTTTTAAAAACTTATCTTTGATCCACCTTCAAAACCTTTTGCAACTGCACACCTCTCTCCCCCCTACCCTGGCCTTTGAGGAGCAATGCTTTGTTACTCTCGCGTTTAATCCAATTCATTATTGCGGGCCCCCCTTGGTACACTCAGCTGTCAGGGGAGACAAAAGCCCCCTGCCAAATATGGATGCGTTTTTGTTCCCTTGGATTTGTGCTGCCCTCCCCTGGGGATATTGCACCCCCATTTCCACACTGCACACATACAAAGATACACTCACAGCCCCCTCCACCATCACCCCTCTTTCAGGACGGGTGAAAAAATACCTGCGGCTGTTCATTGTGTCACCTTTTCCATGGGTGGAAATGGCATTCAGGAAGGATGGAACTGAGCACAGTCACAGTGGAGAGCATATTCTTCTGGGGGTCATGCTAATTGAATGTAGAAAAAAATCCACAATGCTCAATTGAGAGTAGAGATCTACAGGGAAGATATTAACTATTGATCAATGATTATTGGATGCAATTGAGTATGGAGGCTGTCTGTTATGCTGGCAGAATGTTTTTTTTTTTTCATATCTAATTTTGTAAATGTTTGATTTTGTGTGTGAGACATGCACAGCTTCATACACAGACATTTTGAAACAATACTAATAATAAGTATTACTTAAAATGTCTGGATATCAAAAGCCAATCTCATCTACTGAGAAATATACTTATTTATACTGTTCCATATTTGCTTTACCCAGTACCTTTTAAAAGAAAAATAATTGCATTGTATTATGTTAACTAGCAACATTCACGTCACCTGTATTTATTGTTTTATGCTGTTTAAACATGAACAAAGACTTATCTGGAAACATGTTCAGCAAGTCATTGTTGATTGCTTTTATTTGTTTAAACATGACCCTAACCTTCACCTTAAAATGTCCTCATAGGGCTCATTTACGGGTACATAGTTTTATTTTTCCTTGTAGCACTTCAGATGCATTAATGTTCAAGAAATATGTTTCTGTAATACTGCAGCCTACATAGCTCTGCCACTCTTTTCACTGTGGAAAGCCCCTTTGCTGCGAATGTTTAGCTGTCCCAGTCAATATAAGGCTAAAACACATACTGTAACAGAGTCTATATAGGCATAGCCCTCTAAGAGCTGCCAGCTAGGAACAAAACCCTGAAGTTCAACTGTATAGGTTGAACCAAAATTGGACTAACAATGTAATCACAATGAAGAGGTACTCCTGCAGATCAGGGCTCGCAAAATCGCTAGCCCGACGTCCCGGGGCTAGCGATTTTTCCAGTCGGGCTACCAAAATCTATCTCTGCCCTGCCCGTCGGGCTATTGTAGGAAGGAAAAATATATGCCAATGCTTTTGCATTCTTTCAGAAATGTAGCTGGGTAATTATGTCATTGGCATCGGTGAGCCACTGTCAATATGTGACATATTGAAATCGCGTTTGAATTTGCGCTTGTTTTTTGCTTTCACTTTGCAATCGTGCAACTGTGTATAGAGAGCGACAGCACTGATTGGTGAGTGATGATAATTTGCGCACCAATTCCTCTGACATCATCTTATCAATCGTTAGCTTACTATGCAAACATGACAAGTGAAATCTCCCGCAGCAAGCTTAAACATATGAGAGGTTGATTGAGCAGAGAATCGCTGACCGTTATGTGTGTGTATGTAAAAGCAGCAGGATATATATTTTAGTTCTGCTGAGCCAAATAAGACAGGTCAGGGTGAAGAAGTGACAGCCAAAGAAAAGCTTACCACAAAACGGAAAAGTTATGACAAATCAGACTATAAGGCAAAAAGAAAGTGCAGCTTTATGGTTTCATGGACAAAAGAATTTCTGTGGCTGCAATATGACGAGCTAAATAACCAGGGCTGCACATAAGTGGTCCGCAGGTGCGCATTCGCTGTCAAAATAAAAAACGCGCACAAGATATGAAGTTGCAACGCGTGTTTGCGTACATAAGATTTTCTGGAGGAGGACAGACATTTGTTTAGAACTCTTAAAGATGTCGAAGAAGCTCCTTTAAGCAATTACTTTGGTGTTCCTCCACCTCCAAAGAAATGTCAGAAGGAGTCCGAACCACAAAAGAAGCACGTATTCTCAGAAAAGTGGTTGCAGGAGGTGAGCTGGCTTCAAACAAATGATGAACGCACAGAGATGTGGTGCGGAATGTGCCGTGAAAATCCCACTCTAGCGGACAAAAACAGTGCTTTTTATATGGACGCAAACGCGCGTTGCAACTTCTTATCTGGTGCGCGTCTTTTATTTTGACAGGGAATGCGCACATGCGGACCACTTATGTGCACCCGTGTAAATAACATAATGTTCTGCCGGGTGTGTTGTTGGTTTTCTCTCGATTTCTGAGTCGACAAGCGCCTTTGTTACTGGGACCAGTCATTTTAAGAAAGGCCCCCATTAGAACCCATGAGAAATGCAAGAAATGCATTATTGCTCAGTCTGCAATATCTTTCCCAGAACAAACACCAATTGCAAATAACATACTAAAAATAAACCTGAAAAATCTGTTTAGAACAGCGTACTATGTTGCAAAGAGTGAACTACCACTGGCAAAATTTAGCAGTCTTTGCAAACTTCAAAAAGCTAGATCTTGGTTCCACTTGTCTCTTACCCGTGACTTCAGCGGAAATTTCAAAGTCAGGATCTGACACAGACTGATTCATGTCCTACAGTTCTTACAAGTTCATAGAAATTTCTGTTCAATTAGAACCAAGTATTTGAGTTGATGATTGTAATTTTTATACAATGTTGTAATTTGTTTTTCAACATTTTTTTGATTAATGTTTTGTTTCCTTTACAATATTATACTTTAATGTATAATATTGTAAAGGAAACAAAACAGGAAACAAAACATCAATCAAAAAATTGCTCTCTTTTTTTATTCGGGCTACTTACATTTATTTTGGGCTACCAAAAACTGAAGAGTCCCTGCCCGAAGGGCTACCAGGGATTTTGAAATTTTGAGAGCCCTGCAGATGTAACTATGCTACACAATTAACAATGTTTATGTGTGATCCTACCATTTCTGTAATTTGGTGCATTGTGACCATGTATCGTTGATGTGCATCAGCAGTAAAGACTAAAAAATGGCAACTTACTGATTGCATAATAGTACAAAAGGCATCAAGAAAAGACAGTAGGCTAACATTTAAAGCTGTTTTATAGAATTAGATTTAGCAGAAGAAACTTATTAAAAATGGTGGACCGCAAACTGCTGCTCATCCTTTGTTTGAGTGTCTTAACTGCTAAACTTGTTGTTTTACATTTTGAGAAGGAGAAACAAAAAATAAGCTTTACTGTTGGTAAGTTTTATTACGTAAGATATTCAAAATAAGATATATACAAAATCTAATTTAAAAAACCCCTGCATAAATTACATACTCTACATCAGGACTACATCCGTCTGTAATTACAAATTACTTGTTTAAATATTCACATCATTACATAGAATACTACTGTGAGTGTCAATTACTTACAGAGTACTGAATCAGAAAACAAGTTGGGGATTTTGAACAAAGCTCATGAAGCTGTCTCTGATGGAGTTGTTTGTTAGAGAGCTTGTGTTTACCTCTTAGGTTTTGATTAATCTCTTTCCCTGTTACAAAAGAGCAGCATCTGAGACTACGGTTTTTAATTTTCATACACCGTGAGAGTTATGTTGTGCATCGAAATGGAGTACTATTTTCTTTAGTACTTTGTGATTTGATGTTGCCTAGTGAAGTTTTTTGCATGCAGATAAACAAATACCTTTTCAAAAATGCATCACAAAAGTAGCACCTGGATCCCTTTCTAGTTTTCTTAATGAAACTCCCTCTAAAAGCAACACATCATTTGTCCACAAGAGTCTCTTCAACAATTTGTTGTCAGTCATGGCCCTTGAGTTAGTTCTCTGCTGCTGCTCTGCTACCAATTACCTAGCATGAGTGATAGGCGGTAGTGTGGAGGGCTTGGGCATACACCAGGGTCACTAAGGCTAGGTCTCAATTAACACACTACATATGGGATCTGCCATGGCCCTTATCTTGTATTTATAGCATAACACAGAGACAAACAGAGAGCACTGTCAAGAAGCAAGACCCACAGGGTCAGCTGGTGTTGCTGCTTTATATTTGCAGCTGCTGCTCAGGGATGAAAAAGAAAAAGGAAACTTGACAGAAAAGTTTAAATTGAAAATGAAGCTTTTACAGCATGCACCTGCAGTACAGTTGCTTTCTGTGTATAGCAGTCGCACAATAAGGTGACTTTCTTGACACAGAAAATATGTTCTTTCAACATCCTTGTGCGTGTGTTTTCATTGTCATCTTTCATCTAATAAAGAACTTCAGCTATATCAGATTATCCTTTTTTCTATACTATACCTAGTTACATACTATACTGAGTTAAATCTATGTAACTCTATGTAGCATGCAGCATTTTGATTTACTTTTAGTAAACAGCAGATGTGTAGGCTGATATTAAACTAAATATGGCAATGTCTCCCCCGAATAATCTTCCTCCTGCACATGAGCTTCAACGTAATGAACTTCAACATATTAAAAATTGCAATCCGTGTGCTAATGGCCATGGCATTTTTGTCTCGCTTCATTATGGAGATTTAATGCAGACAGCAGAGCTTTCAAATCACTTTTTATGACAACCAAAATGCAATCAAAGCTTGCATTAAGACCTTCATTAGGTGAGTCTTAAGACATTGTGGGATACAATTTGCATCTTAAATATAAGCACTAACAGCTAAAAACACACAGCATGCATGCAGATTTGGTATAATTATAATAGATTCTGTCTTACTGAATGTCCACATATTTTAATGGTCCCTGCATTTGACAAGAAGAGCTACGTATCTACATGGCAATGCGAACAGTATGAAAAACAAGGTCAAGCCCTATATTTTACTATGCAGTGATACACTGATCCTAAATACACTGTGAATCACATAGCTCAAGCACATTTTCACAATTTCCTTTCAAGAATTACCGAAGAACAACACATGACATGTGCTGAATGGCCAGTGTGCATTAGCACATAATGTCAAAAAGCAGTGACATTTACAGAAAGGAAAACAGAGACAACGATGCTGACAGTCTCCTGCAGCTTGCTGCACTCTTCCTAGACATTTTCACCTCTCTGCAGTCCTTCCTAGCTGAAGGATCATAAAAATATTGCTTCTATACTCATCATCTAAATATTTAACTATTACCTGACAATGATGAGTGGTGGAATTTTTTAGAATTATTCTTTAGTAAAGGTAGCAATAAAACATTATGAAAACACCTCACTACACATAAAATCAAAAGTAAAAGTTCTTTTTCTTCAGA
This sequence comes from Copadichromis virginalis, assembly GCF_057382275.1. Classification (NCBI taxonomy): domain Eukaryota; kingdom Metazoa; phylum Chordata; class Actinopteri; order Cichliformes; family Cichlidae; genus Copadichromis; species Copadichromis virginalis. Next base: position 7,320,493 of record NC_140619.1, on the reverse strand, counting down.
AAGATGTTCACAATTGGTGTTTTATGGATTAATGTTACTGTTGTTGATGTTTAAGGTTAAGCTCATTTACTTCATATTGTTAATCTACAATACATCGTGTTCTATAAAATATGTTTGTAGTGTGGCTGTCCTCTGAAGATATGTTATCTCTAAAAGCTGTTAATCAGCCCAGAAGCACAAGCCTACAGCCTCTTTTAAAAATGTATATTAAAAACACATATAAAAATGAAAGTGGTATAGCAGAACAGCTGGTTACATTGCCTACCACACTGGTCTTTCATAGGTTTCTTATCAGACAACAAATTTATCCACAATGCCCATGGACAAACAACCAGAAAAAAGCTCATGGCCTCCTAGCTTGACAAAAACAAAATAATTTGGCAAGCTAAAGCCATTGTTAAGGTGATATATACATGCTCACCAAATGCTGGCCCAATACAGGTTCCAGTGCCTCATAGCATCAAGCAGAGTTAATTTTGCTTTCAGAGACAATGGCCAGCTGCGGCCATAAGACAACTTTATAACAGCTTTATAACATTAACATTTGAGCTTAAAAGAGAGCAATTCTGTTTACTTTGGTATGAATTAATTGCTATCAATTTTTAGAATTTACTAGCCAAGCACTGTTTGTCTTTCTTGCCTTGACAGAACACCACTCCCAGAAAGCTTACACTTGGGGGGGGGGGGGGGGGGGGGGGATATGTGAAAAGCCCAGTCTCTCTCCCTCTTTGGCATACATGCATCTAGTCAAGACATCATCACATTTTAACACACTATATAGCCTTTAGGGTCTCAGACCAAACATGAAATTTAATGTATTAGTTCATGAGAAATTGTCCCCTTTCTTTTATGACAAATTAAAGCTGTGCATTTCATTGGAGGTATGTTTCATACATGTTTTGAGCCATATATAAAGGTTGCTAGCATTTTCACAGAAAAGGACCTACTGAAACACTTTGTAATCACTGTACTTTAACCTATGATCTTTCCAAAAACAAGTTGTTATTGTATCTATTATAACTAAATAGTGAATGACAACCAAAGTAAAACTCAGGTGTGCAGAGTGACCTTGTGTGAGATTCATATTGTAGTCTAATGATATGGTAAGTTTAACGTACTGTAACTTATGACACTGCCACCACCTCCTGCTTCCACGTGTGGCATTTGCTGGACGGGCTAATTGTAATCTATATCATTTATGTCCATGATCATTAATGAAAGGATGATTTCAATTCTTAGTGCAAAGTTATTGATGCATCTTTTTGTGTTTTCTCATCTCTGGCTTCATGTGCAATGTGAGTCTGCTTTGTCACATTCAGTATGTTTTCTTGTTGCTGTTGTTAAGTGTCTGTATTTCTGTCTGTGTCTGTTTCCTTTAGTTACTTCCTGTATTTTACTTTAAAAAGTCGGATGTATCTTTACTTCCCGTGCCTGCTCGCCCTGATTTTCTGATTGTTTTCAGCTGTTCTCATTACTCACCTGTTTTCTGTTAGCCCATGACTATATAAATAGCACCAATCCTCTTTGTTCTTCTTTGTCATGTTGTACTTTTGTAGTCTGCTTACTTGTTTCCTCCTTACTCCCTTAGTGACTTCCTTGTATCCCTAGTGTTCTTAGTAATCCTTGTGATCCTCATTCAGCTTTTTGGTCTGCATTTTTTCACTCTCCAAAATATACCACTGTATCTTTTTCCTATCTTCAATGAATGCATTTTGACAAAAGTTTTCATTGCATTCTTTTTAATATACGTATTACAGCTTTAGGGATCTCAGTTTTCCTTCTACAACAATAATATGATCACCGAGGCCTACACATGTAACACATAAAACTTACGTTTTATGTGTTACATGTGTACATTATGAGTACGTTTGCCCACACAATTAGTACTTAATCAGTAACACTGATCTATGCATGCTGAAGACATTCATAACAATTTATATTAATTCTAGTAAATTTACATTTGGTGATTTATTACACACAATAGCTAGGTCATTTAATTTTTTCGTCAAGATACAGGTACAGAAGAAACAGTCAATATTAAGGTCTTCAATAAAATGTATCTCTCTGCCAGTATCAGTTACTAAGTGTAGCATTGTTCATATGGCCTCAAGGTACAGTATATTACAACTTGTATATATACTATAACATCAGAACAATAAAACAGGTTTCAGATAAGGTAAATGGACTGTAATACTTCCATCCCTGTTAGGTGTACCTTCTTATTTTGACTGGTACATGATCTTGAACATAAAACACTACACTTCCACCACATTTATTTCTAACCTGTCTATAGTATACTATACCCTTGTATTGCAATCTCAGTATCATCAACAGCGCTGTGATTCAAAAAGATAAATATTATGTAAAATAATTTCCAAACAGCACAGGTTTAATCATTGGCCTTAAAAAGGACTGCCAAGGTTTTTCTTTGGTCTTAAAATGAGCTAAATTAGGGCTGTTCGATTTAATGATATATATCGGATGTTTCATTTTATGCTATCGTTTGTTTCGTGGTGTCGCAAAATAAACTGTTTACGGCAATACTTTTTTCATCGTTTTGATGGTCACTGTAGTGGCTATATTAATTTCTTAAAGTTCTCTCTTTCTATTATATTTAATATAACCACACTACAGACGGACAAGCCCCTGTTTTTATGCGTTGTGGTTAGCAACAACGACGGTAACAGCATCGGGTGTCCGCTTGTTTATGTTCCACATAAACCTTTCACAATAAAGCTCAAGATCCTGTTGAGGCTTTTCAAAATAAACTGAATCACGTGAAAGAGCAGATTATTTACGGATGAGAATTAAAAAAGAGCCGCCAGGTGCTAAAAAATAAACCTTAGACTCAAACGTTAGAACAGGCTTTTACCCGCAGCACACCGTGTAATAAATACTCACAAAGAAAACGGCGGCCGTTACAACTTATGTCTAAAAATGTATCGTTTCATGCATCGGTTAAAACACTCGACTCCAGCTACATGACACGCAGCTGGAAACACTTCCCGCGATTCACAGAATTTACAGAAAATGTTAGATTTTTGTGATTTATATCGTTATCGGACGATAGAATTCTTATAACGGGATATGAGATTTTGGTCATATTGCACAGCCCTAAGCTAAATTCATCTTAATTACAGTGTAATAATTTGGCTTCTCGGGTAAAAGCTAAACTCTTTTCTTCCTCAGTTGTCCTTATTTATGTACACAGTGGCATTTTTTAGATGGCCTCTCACCTTTTTCATGAATTTGATTAGTTTGTCATCCTTAATTGGTTGCTTCAGTATGGCTCTTTCTGAGTCTCTTCAAAAATTTCCCAAAGGGCTGATGATACTTTTAAAATGTACGCTATGATATACACAGTTGTTACATTGCTTAATTGCCCTTTGGGAAACATGGCGGCACTCCTGTCAAGTTAGAAGTGTGGCTCATCAATAACAGGCTACTGACAACAAGGTAGGAGTTGGTGTTAGTATAGGTCACAGATGCCCCATAGACCTGCCAAGTTGATCTCTGTAAATAAATGTCTGATAAATAAAAATAACAAAAGCCAGTCTGCACCTGTCTCTGCCTGCAATGATTGTAACCTAACTACTCAATAGTCATTTGTCAGAAACTCACAGATATCTTATTTTTGGTGTATCCTGAAATCTTTAAATCATGTTCAGAGCCCCAAGGACACATTAACCCAAACACCCTGGAGAGGACAGAGGAGAAAACAGGTGAGATTTTGCCAAAGCATAAATCCACTTGTACTAAAATCAGCACCCTTATTCACAATTATTGCACAAATACATTTAACCAAACTTTTTCCCCAACCACATGATATTAAGTTACATTTGTAGCTAATATTGTCTTTTTATCTTACAGTATCTGTCCACCATATACTGCTCACGCAGCCAGAAAACAGAATCGTACAAATTGCTGAAATGCTCAATAAGTGTGCCTTTCTCTTGTTTTGTATATATCCCCCTTGATTGTATATATTTCTCATGTTTGTTATTTATTCCTGCTGTCTCGCTATTTATATTTTATTCCTGCACAGTTGGTGTGGAGCACCTAGAATTTCGTTGTACATGTACAGCGACAATAAAGAGCTATTCTATTCTGTTCTATTCTGCTACTCTAGTTAGTCAAGTGTACTTATTGAGTTTTGAGTTTAAGATCTGCCAATTTATAGTTTGTAATGTTAAAACAGTTTTTTTCTCAAGTGCAGATTACCAACTAAAGTGTGAATATGCTGAGAAAAGTGTTCACTGTTACTTAAAACAAAATACAATTTACTCTGAACCAGTAATAAACCATTTCTTTGTTGCATTGGAGCGTGATGACCTTCTGTCTACCTGAACACAAAGGAAAGGAAAAAGAGGAGGAAAGGTATTCAGTTTTAAACTGGCTCTGACAGATTTGTCTTTTCAGAAAGAAGAAAAAGCACCTATCTGATGAAATGCTGCAAGAGAGAACAGATCAAAGTGTATATACGTTTTTATGTTTTAGTTAAAATTGTGTTTTACAAAACATAAAAACTCAGCAAGAGGGAAAAAACGACACTCTTATTTTTCTTAAACAACGCCATAGGAAGTGGAAATAACACGACAGAATCTCCCACTTTCTCTTTATCCTGCCAAAATGCAGCCTAAGAGATTTGATGCATTTAGAGTTGAACATTTTCACAGAATCATAGAAGTGCTATTGAGGATGTTGTACCTCTGAAGTATAATAGCTACGGATAGCTTTAATGGCACAAAATGCACCACTATGCAATTACGCAGCAAGTGATATATAGACCTGTCAGGAAAATATCCCAAATCAGGTCAGTTTTGCACTCAAGGCAAATGGACAGCTCTGGCCTAGACAAATTTAATCAGTGTCTGATTTACAACCTCTAACCACTTAATGTCCCAGCGCCACATTCACATCATATAGCCATTTGTTTTTCTATCAAACATCTACAATAAATCTATTGAGAGAAGAGGATGGGGATGCATTTCATTCTTTTCCTTTCTGCTCCCAGGTCAAAAAGACAGAAAGAGAGACAGCCTGACATACAGCATCATGATGTGCTGGTCTAAGGACTTTTTTTTTTTACATTTGATACCTGGCAGTTACCTTGTCTTTGAACATTGGCAGCTAATTTACAGGTAGTGGAATTACAAGCTACAGAATACATTACCAAAAAAACTGAAATGTGAAATGATGGATTCTAGTCTTTGTAGCTTTGTCCAAAGGTAATAATCAATTTATTAGCTTCTCTGGGGTTTCTTTTTACTAACTATTTTACCTTACTGGTTAACTTGTGTGTAGCCAGAGGGGAAGGATGCTGCAGTTTTTAATCACACCCCAGATGGCACTGCTACTTTTGGGATACCCCTGTGAGGAACAGTGTAGAGAGAGCACAACATTATTTTGGTATGAGATTAACATGATGTGCCTTTCAGGGTCCCAGCCTCTCACCCTATGGTAGCTGGAATCGATTTCACCCCCCACATCACTGATAAACATAAGAAGCAGAAGAGAATGGATTAACTTCATGTGATGTTTCTGAGAATCATGGTTAAATATCCTTTCAAACTGTTGTTTTCAACCAATAAACATTTAGAAAGCTGAGTTTGTGCACACTGTAAGGTTATGTTAATGAATGTGACTATATTTGAGTGCTCTACTGCTTACACCTACAGAGCTCAAGCAATTTCTGATGTGTGGTGACTCTTCTCCACTGAGTCAAGAAAGCAACCCTTGAATTTGAATTTCATTTGATGGAAAAGACAAAAGTCAAAGGGAGACAAATGTGGTGCAGACCTGCAGAGTAGATAGTGAGCAATGATTGTTAGTGCAACAAAGATACTCCTGCCCTGAATGTATTGAAAGCAAGTGCAGGATAGCATAACTGTATGGTCATCTGTATTGAATTCCTCAAACCCTTCAAAACGTTACAGTATAGAGTTTATTAATGACAGGCATAATCTTTGGATCACATTTATGGAGTAAAAATATGTCATAAATGTGAATGTCCAAAATTGAGACAACCATGCTGCTGGTAATATGATGAGCAGCCTTTAGGCTTGTTTACTCCAGGTTCTTCCACTAAAACTGCTTTAGTCTGGAGACCCAGCTCAGTTTGGCACAAAAGCAGATGTTTGCTCTCTGAGGTTTAAGGTCTGTTGTGAAATGGCAGTGGTTTAGAGCTGGACTTCCTGAGAGTCATCCAAATATAGCTGTACAAATAAATTTCATTACATAACTTTCAGCAGAACAGCATGCTGTTTTTTAAATTTCACTTTTGCTCTAAAATTTGTATTTTGTAATTCTGAACAGAGCCAGCTTAACCTATTGATGATTTACTGTCATCTAAGCTAATGACAGTGACCAATAACCTGTAGCCTTAAATTAACTGGAAAGAGAATGTCATTTGTTCACTGATCCAACCTTCAGCAGTATCTCTTTAAGCTTTGATTACTACAATCACAAAAGTAATTTTTTTATGTGAGTAGGAATTGTTTGAACAACGTGTAAAAAACTGGGATTAAATGTTGAAAACATGAAAAGAAGACACAAATTGTGTTCTTGTGAATCCTGCATTATTTGCCAAATCACAGATCACACTCCAGCTTATATTCACAGGCAGGGCCACATCAAGCCAGCATTAACATGCACACACACACACACACACACACACACACACACACACACACACACACACACACACACACACACACACCTGGAATCACATCAGTAAACAAAGACCTGGAGCAGAGCCAGCAGCTCCATTGTTTGAGATTTGATCATCTCTGCTGCTGCCGCTGTGACCCAAACCCATTCCGTGTCCTAATGAAAAGTCCATTTGGATGGCAAGTAATGTTGCCTCCTCCTCTTATGTGGCCTTATAAAATGAGGTTCTGCACAAGGGGATTGAGGAACACTTGTCCTCTATTTTCAAATAAAATGCAAAAGACCAAAGTGATGCATCAGATTAGACATTCACTGCAGCCATTAGCAGCTGTATGCAGGGGAATCTCAACAGAAACTATTGGAGCAAATAGGTTAGACAATATTAAAAAAAAAATCCAGGTCTCTGGAAGTGAGTTTATTCCATTAGGGATCCACAGAAATAGCCTCAATTCAGGTGTGCCGATCAGGGAAAATAATAATACAATTTAAATTTGATATTATGGTGTGCCGCTACCAAATATCTTTAAAACATGCCTTAGATCACATGGTGCTCTTTCTGCTTCAAGGCTTAATATATCTATGGCTACTACAACAGTTATAGACTCATGGGAAATAAACTCAGCAGTTCCATAACCGTTTCTGCTTCACCCATGGCAGTTTGTTGGAATTACTCTCCATTTTGAAATAGGGTCATTATAGGCTGGGTTTTTGTGGGGCTTGATGGAACATCTGTGGCTTACGTGAGGTTATTTTTTTTACCATTTGCCAGATTTAAGAATTTAACATTCATTTAATTTGGTGATGGCTCATTCTGACTGAATTGCTATTTTAAGATAAAATAGACATTAAGATTATTGAAACATATACTGATGATCATTTCTGGCAACATTCACAGGTTTTTAGCCGGTAGTGTCACTTTCAGGATGCTAATGGAAAGCAATTTTCTCACATGAACTCTGGACGATGTTAAGAGAATCATTCACTCGCTGTGAATTTGCTGGATAATTGCCTTGGCTATTCTCACATGGGGGTAATCAGACATCACACCGATTCTGAATTAAGGATCTGGCAGGTTAAAAGTAGCTTAATGTCTGATCCAACTGCTGAGTAGTGCCTTTGACAGTTCAAGGCTGCAGTGTGTGCATGAAAGCAGCTTCAGGCTGTCCTTTAATCTGTCCTTTGGGCCCATGCTAAAATACTGGTGACTATAAATAAGAATGCATTTTTTCATCATATTCCAAGGAAGATTATTCCTAATGAGTTTGTTAATTCCCAGATTTCTGACTAATATCACCATAAGGCTGGAGGTTTTCTCCTTTTTTGAAAGAAGAGACAAAAGAAACAAAACAGCAATTCTGTTTTCAACTGATCTGCTAACAAAGTTGCCACAATACAATTAAACTCACCTTGTTAAGCATTTGAGTGTGAAACAAACATCCAGTTGTAAACTGCACACACTTAAAACAGAGCTTGTAATTCTATCTTTGTGTTTCAACACTAACTGACCTCCAGTGCTACAGCATTGGTTTCTTCAGTTAGCCAAACCAAATAACACTGAAACAATCATACTAGGTTTCACTAATGCAAACAATGTGTGGTTTTAAAAGTAGATCTACCAGGTTTTTTTTTTTTTTATTGAATATCAAATCTAATATCAAAACACTGTATTAATTTAAATCATTATTTTAGTCTAAAGAGTTGAGCAGATTTTGCAGTATATCCAAGAAATGACATTACTGTGTTCAACAACAGTTTTGTTTTCTATCACTTTTTACTCATTAACTAATTCTTATCATTTTCTGTGAGTTCTAAGTGATGACTTTTTTGATGTGAACTTTGATGTGTAGGATTTCTCATTTCAGCTAATCATGTTTCTGTTTCATGAAGTATTTATTACAGCTTTTTGAAATTTGGATAAATTAAGTGTAATTCCTGAAGCCTTGTGCTATTGTTTCAGGTTTGGTGTGGTTGTTGGCCTCGATCGTTTTGCTTTTCATCACGTCATCATGTTTAGGGTTACTCGTCATGTCTCATTTACTTTTTTACAGTTAAGATTCGTTTTCTTTTGGCTCTTGTTTTGATTTTACTTCCTGCCTTTGTTCCTTTCATTCCTTCGTGATTGTCCAGCCTCACTAGCTTCACCTGTGTTGGTTTATTTTCACCTGTTCTTTATTTATAAATGTAACGTTGTTCTAGATGAGGGAAAATCTTTTGGTGTTTCATTCTTTCAGCAAATATCCAGAGATTTGAAGAATAAATCCCAAGGTGCATTGAACCTGTCCTGGAGGCATGCAGTGGTCTAATACTCTAAGTGTCAGGGCTCTGTGTGCGGGCAGGCAGAGATGAGGATCCAAATGCAGGACTCGGAAAATGGAATGTAACTCAAAAAACCTCAGCTTTATTGCTGGCAGGAAAACAAACATGAAGTGAGGACGGAACACTGAGACCAAGGACACACAGGCATAAACTGATGGTACGACACGACACTGAGCATGGGAAAACACAGGGCTTATATACACAGGGTAGTAACGGGGAAATCGGCAACAGGAGGGAGACACAGCTGGGAGAGATCAGGGCTAACAAGACAGGGGGAACAAAGCTGCACATACTAACATCAGACAGGAACAAGAACCTTCAAAGTAAAACAGGAAACAAAACACACTTTACTAAGACACAGACTAGACAGAGACAGACTTGACACTGACCAAAGGCTACTAAATGATAATCATAATCACAACAGTATCAGATCATAAATCATAATATAGAAAAACACCAAGATAACTGAAACACCAAGTACCAGAGAAACATAAAGGAAAATCCATGATGCAAAAGTACCAAAACATAATGAACTCAAAATACTGGGTCCAACGGACCCAGAACCGTGACACTAAGAGAATTCATCTTTTCCTTTAATTTGTCTTCTACAGAGTATGGAGTATGCACTGTCAGTTTTATATAATCCTCCTTTGAGAACTTTTTAGTGCCTATTCATCTCTCATTTCCCCAGTAACTTATAGATGAATGGATTCACATTTTTCCAGCCCACCTTTTTTGTGTGTATTTTTGTGCTGAAATCAATACACCCTTAGTGAGCTTTAAAAGGTTGATGATGCAGAAACACAATTGATCCATTAATAAAACTGTTGAGCTCAATCCATACTGAGCAAGAGAGTGAACACTGCGGCCTACTACATGCATTCAAGGATGCGTGCACACACAAACACACACACACACACAAACACACACTATAGTCACACAAATTATTTCTTGACCCTGGTGGACCAAGCAAATGCTTGAATAATACATAAAAGGTCAATGATAATGAGATGTCCCGCCAATGTACACTTATTGAACTAATTGCACTTGTTCCCTCTCTTCACCAAGAGTATTTCCAATCTACCTCCCTCATCGACCTTCCCTTAATGTCCCATCTCTTCCTTTCTTTTTCCTTTATGGGCTGAGCCACACAAAAATAACCGGCCAAAAGCTTCTCATGTCTTATTCTGATTATATGCTTTTATAATAGTTCATATTCTATAAATGGCATAACGGCATGAAGACTACCAAAGCAAACTACTAAACATACACAGAAACAAAGCAGTTTTGTCAATTTAAAATCTCCTAATGCAGGCTTATAATAGTGCCAACCTACAATATATGCAACTATAATGATGAATGAGAGTATTTATTTATAACAATCTGATGGTTACTTTTTTGGTGGTGAACGTAGCTGTGCATCTTTCTGCTATGTCTCTGAGAGGTTTAGTTTTAATATCAGCTTCACAAACATCAACATTGGTAAGCATTGAAATCTTTAATGTATAAAGGCTATAATTAAGTTCATTAAAATGAGGAGGCGTTTTATTGTCTTTGTTTGGCAACTGACAGAAACTGTGGGGGAGGGGAGGGTGTTGACACACAACAAAGGCCCTCAGTGACAAACCAAGGGCATTGTGCTACATTATTCAGTTGCTGCTTAATTAGGCAATTTTCCAAGTAATTAGCAATGCATTAAACGAGGTAACGTATATAGCTAGCAACCATCAAGGAGATAAGCTTGTTATTTTCAATACTGTGTAAAACATTGATTTTCTCCCATCTTAATGTATAAAATCCAGATTTTCATTAATTGTAGTAACATTTGCATTTATACAAATTCACAATGTAGTCAAAACAGGTGAGATGATATGTTGACAAAATGCCGTCTGTTTTATATTTCTAAAGAAGAAATATTGCCATCATTTTGGTGAAAATGTCTGATGACATCTTCCCTCAACAAATTTGAATTACAAGCAAGAGATGGACAATGTGTGTTGCTTTTCACTAAAAAAAATAAAATCCCAAGCGTAGGAGGTCTTTCAACAGACAAAGTGCATTCTGAGAGGCTTCAGTCCTCTTAAGACACCACACAGTAGGAGGTCTATTTTCTCTCAATCTTCCCTCTCACCACAGGGAAGGTTGAATTCATGTGTGTGTGTGTGCAGTGTATGTGTGTAGGTTAAAGTCTGGGCCAAAGGCGGGTGGCAGAGTCACTTCACATTATCAGATCCCTCTACAGATTATAAGAGAGAATTCAAGTGTTTTCATTCTTCAATCGCTGACACTTATCGAAATGATAGGAAGTAAAGGAACAGGTAACACAGAACTCCTCTTATTGTGGCTTCGATGATCCAGGTAAAATATTTATCTCAAAGCAAATCTTTCTTTTATTTATTCAGATGAACTTTAAATAAGCATGTTACCTTCTAAAACATCTCTTTGGGTTTTAGCACAATTGCCAGAGATATTTTAATATTAATAAGTTGAAAAAAATGTGTAATAATTTAGTTCATTTTCAAAAGTAAAGTAACAAACCCTAAGACTGTTGTATTCTCTTACTGTAAACTCACTCTAATATCTCAAAAGAGCAGGACAGTCTAAATTTAAGCTTGTGTCACAGCACCATTTCACAACCCCAAGGTGAAGAGTGAGCAGGCTGGTTTGTGTGTGATGGTGGTGGCCCGTGAGCCGGGATCACGAGCTATCACAGCGTACCAAATATAGAAGTCACTTGGTCTCAGGAGAGACCATCAAGACACTCACTCTTCTTTTGCTCTGCCCACTCCAGTTGATGAACTAAGCACAAAGGGCAAAGCTTTTTTTTTCCCTCACTGCCTGAGAAGAAACATGGCGTGAATTTAAAAAGCACCCATGCTGATGTTAAGATGAAAATAATCCCGTGACCATATTGTAGATGTAGGTTGTTTTGGTGCAGGCATAAACCACCTTGGTTGTGAAATAGATGAGCTAGGCCTAATATTAAATATATATATATATATATATATATATATATATATATATATAAAAACAACACCCAGCACACCCCTGCGGGCGGTTTATCCTTCAAGCTCGGGTCCTCTACCAGAGGCCTGGGAGCTTGAGGGTCCTGCGCAGTATCTTAGCTGTTCCCAGGACTGCGCTCTTCTGGACAGAGATCTCCGATGTTGTTCCCGGGATCTGCTGGAGCCACTCGCCTAGCTTGGGAGTCACCGCACCTAGTGCTCCGATTACCACGGGGACCACCGTTACCTTCACCCTCCACATCCTCTCGAGCTCTTCTCTGAGCCCTTGGTATTTCTCCAGCTTCTCGTGTTCCTTCTTCCTGATATTGCTGTCATTCGGAACCACTACATCGATCACTACGGCCATCTTCTTCTGTTTGTCTACCACCACTATGTCCGGTTGGTTAGCCACCACCATTTTGTCCGTCTGTATCTGGAAGTCCCACAGGATCTTAGCTCGGTCATTCTCCACCACCCTTGGGGGCATCTCCCATTTTGACCTCGGGACTTCCAGGTTATACTCGGCACAGATGTTCCTGTACACTATGCCGGCCACTTGGTTATGGCGTTCCATGTATGCCTGGCCTGCTAGCATCTTGCACCCTGCTGTTATGTGTTGGATTGTCTCTGGGGCATCTTTACACAGCCTGCACCTGGGGTCTTGCCTGGTGTGATAGACCCCAGCCTCTATGATCTTGTGCTCAGAGCTTGTTCTTGTGCTGCCATGATTAGTGCCTCTGTGCTGTCTTTCAGTCCAGCTTTGTCCAGCCACTGGTAGGATTTCTGGATATCAGCCACCTCCTCTATCTGCCGGTGGTACATACCGTGCAGGGGCCTGTCCTTCCATGATGGTTCCTCGTCTCCCTCCTCTTTCTTGGGTTTCTGCTGCCTGAGGTATTCACTGAGCACTCGGTCAGTTGGGGCCATCTTCCCAATGTATTCTTGGATGTTCGTTGTCTCATCCTGGACTGTGGTGCTGACACTCACCAGTCCCCGGCCCCCTTCCTTCCGCTTAGCGTACAGCCTCAGGGTGCTGGATTTGGGGTGAAACCCTCCATGCATGGTAAGGAGCTTTCTTGTCTTTATGTCAGTGGCTTCTATCTCCTCCTTTGGCCAGCCTATTACCCCAGCAGGGTACCTGATCACGGGCAGGGCGTACGTGTTGATGGCCCGGATCTTGTTCTTACCATTCAGCTGACTCCTCAGGACTTGCCTGACCCTCTGCAGGTACTTGGTGGTTGCAGCTTTTCTAGCGGCCTCTTTATGGTTCCCATTCGCCTGTGGGATCCCCAGGTACTTGTAACTGTCCTCTATGTCTGCAATGTTGCCTTCTGGTATTTCAATCCCCTCAGTTCTGACTACCTTCCCTCTCTTTGTTACCATCCGACTACACTTCTCCAGTCCGAACGACATTCCAATGTCATTGCTGTATAGCCTGGTAGTGTGGATCAGTGAATCGATGTCTCGTTCACTCTTGGCATACAGCTTGATGTCATCCATGTACAGGAGGTGGCTGACAACTGCTCCGTTCCGTAGTCGGTATCCGTAGCCAGTCTTGTTAATGATCTCACTGAGGGGGTTCAGGCCTATGCAGAACAGCAGTGGGGACAGAGCATCTCCTTGGTAGATCCCGCACTTGATGGTGACTTGTGCTATGGGCTTGGAGTTGGCCTCTAGTGTTGTACGCCACATCCCCATTGAGTTCCTGATGAAGGCTCTTAGGGTCCCATTGATCTTGTACAATTCTAGGTATTCCAGTATCCAGCTGTGGGGCATTGAGTCATAGGCCTTGTAATCAATCCAGGCAGTGCACAGGTTGGTCAGTCTGGTCTTGCAGTCTCGGCTGATTGTTCTGTCTACCAGTAGCTGGTGTTTTGCGCCTCTGGTATTCTTGCCAATTCCTTTCTGTGTCCCGCTCATGTATTGACCCATGTGCCTGTTCATCTTAGCCGATATGATGCCTGACAGGAGCTTCCATGTAGTACTGAGGCAGGTTATTGGTCGGTAGTTGGAGGGGACCGGTCCCTTCTTGGGGTCCTTGGGGATCAGGACCGTCCGGCCTTCAGTTAGCGTTTCCGGGTGTCTCTCGTTAACTAGCAGCTGGTTCATTTGTGCTGCCAGACGCTCGTGGAGTGCAGTCAGCTTCTTCAGCCAGTAGGCGTGAACCATGTCGGGCCCTGGTGCTGTCCAACTCTTCATACTGGAGACCCTTTCTTGGATATCTGCCACTGTGATGGTTACTGGACCCTGTTCAGGGAGGTCGCTGTGGTCAGCCCTCAGATCCTCTAGCCACTGAGCATTGCCGTTATGGGTTGCATCCTTCTCCCATATGCTCTTCCAGTATTGCTCCGTCTCCAGCCTTGGTGGTGCTGTTCTCTTATTGTTCCCTTGCCACTGAGAGTACACCTTTGCTGGTTCTGTGGAGAACAGCTGGTTTATTCTCCTGCCTTCTATCTCTCTGGTGTACCTCCTCAAGCAGCTGGCCAAGGCTGTGAGTCTTTGCTTGGCAGTTTCCAAGGCCTCAGGTATGGACAGCTTGCTGCATTTCTTAGGCACCTTATTTGTCGCACCTTTCTGCAACTCCGTTAGTTGGCTAACCTCCCTCCGTGCTACTTTGATCTTGCCCTCTAGCCTCCTTCTCCATGGAGGGTACTGCCCCTTGTCGCTGTTCAACTTGTAGCCAAGCATCTCACTGATCACTGTTGCCGTATTGTAGATCAGCTTGTTAGTGTCGGTAATCGTGGTTGTAGGTATTGCCCGTAGTGCTGCATTAACATCATCTAGCAGACCTTCTGAGGGTACTTCACGTAATCTTGGTAACCGGCTACGGGGGATCCAGGTTTCAAGCTTGGCCATGATCCTATTTTTCAGGTCAGTTCCTCTTCTCCTATCGCACTTGGGGCTATGTACCCAATCTCGGGTGGGGGTGATGATATCTCCCCCCTGACCTGGCGTCCTGACTCCTCCTTGCCGTAGCATTTGTGTTGTACCTCGTCAATCTCTAGCTGTGAGAGCAGTCCCTTCTTTCGAATGTTGGAACACCGAGCTACTAGTTGTTTCGCCGTCATTGTGGATGTTGGGTATCGAAGAATCCATAGGTCCCTCATCCTATTCATGTAGCCCCTTCCGCCGGGGTTACTTGCGTAGTAGCATTCCAACAACGCCCTGTTTTCGTCTCTTGCCCACCGATGCCTTCTTGTTCCTATATATATATATATATATATATATATATATATATATATATATATATATATATATATATATATATATATATATTATATCCATAGCAGCTGGATAGCGTAGTGGAGCAGCTGGATAGCGTAGTGGTCAGACTACACGCCTTTGGAACAGAGGATCGCAGGTTCCATTCCTGCCTGGGGAGTCTGTATCCAGTAAGGGTCCTAAGGCTAGACCCCCTATGCTAAGCAAGCCTACCGCAGACATGAGCGAGACAGATAAATATGAAGGCATGCTGGCTCGGACGTCGCCCCGATCAACAAGGTCCGCGTCAGGTGTTGAGGAACCAGGGCACCCTGACAAAAAGTGGGCTACTGGAACAAGAAGGCATCGGTGGGCAAGAGACGAAAACAGGGTGTTGTTGGAATGCTACTACGCAAGTAACCCCAGCGGAAGGGGCTACATGAATAGGTAGACTGGTAGACAGAACAATCAGCCGAGACTGCAAGACCAGACTGACCAACCTGTGCACTGCCTGGATTGATTACAAGAAGGCCTATGACTCAATGCCCCACAGCTGGATACTGGAATTCCTAGAATTGTATAAGATCAATGCCTTCATCAGGAACTCAATGGGGATGTGGCGTACAACACTAGAGGCCAACTCCAAGCCCATAACACAAGTCACCATCAAGTGCGGGATCTACCAAGGAGATGCTCTGTCCCCACTGCTGTTCTGCATAGGCCTGAACCCCCTCAGTGAGATCATTAACAAGACTGGCTACGGATACCGACTACGGAACGGAGCAGTTGTCAGCCACCTCCTGTACATGGATGACATCAAGCTGTATGCCAAGAGTGAACGAGACATCGATTCACTGATCCACACTACCAGGCTATACAGCAATGACATTGGAATGTCATTCGGACTGGAGAAGTGTAGTCGGATGGTAACAAAGAGAGGGAAGGTAGTCAGAACTGAGGGGATTGAAATACCAGAAGGCAACATTGCAGACATAGAGGACAGTTACAAGTACCTGGGGATCCCGCAGGCGAATGGGAACCATGAAGAGGCCGCTAGAAAAGCTGCAACCACCAAGTACCTGCAGAGGGTCAGGCAAGTCCTGAGGAGTCAGCTGAATGGTAAGAACAAGATCCGGGCCATCAACACGTACGCCCTGCCCGTGATCAGGTACCCTGCTGGGGTAATAGGCTGGCCAAAGGAGGAAATAGAAGCCACTGACATAAAGACAAGAAAGCTCCTTACCATGCATGAAGGGTTTCACCCCAAGTCCAGCACCCTGAGGCTGTACGCTAAGTGGAAGGAAGGGGGCCGGGGACTGGTGAGTGTCTGCACCACAGTCCAGGATGAGACAAGGAACATCCAAGAATACATTGGGAAGATGGCCCCAACTGACCGAGTGCTCAGTGAATACCTCAGGCAGCAGAAACCCAAGAAAGAGGAGTGAGACGAGGAACCATCATGGAAGGACAGGCCCCTGCACGGTATGTACCACCGGCAGATAGAGGAGGTGGCTGATATCCAGAAATCCTACCAGTGGCTGGACAAAGCTGGACTGAAAGACAGCACAGAGGCACTAATCATGGCAGCACAAGAACAAGCTCTGAGCACAAGATACATAGAGGCTGGGGTCTATCACACCAGGCAAGACCCCAGGTGCAGGCTGTGTAAAGATGCCCCAGAGACAATCCAGCACATAACAGCAGGGTGCAAGATGCTAGCAGGCAAGGCATACATGGAACGCCATAACCAAGTGGCCGGCATAGTGTACAGGAACATCTGTGCCGAGTATAACCTGGAAGTCCCGAGGTCAAAATGGGAGATGCCCCCAAGGGTGGTGGAGAATGACCGAGCTAAGATCCTGTGGGACTTCCAGATACAGACGGACAAAATGGTGGTGGCTAACCAACCGGACATAGTGGTGGTAGACAAACAGAAGAAGACGGCCGTAGTGATCGATGTAGCGGTTCCGAATGACAGCAATATCAGGAAGAAGGAACACGAGAAGCTGGACAAATACCAAGGGCTCAGAGAAGAGCTCGAGAGGATGTGGAGGGTGAAGGTAACGGTGGTCCCCGTGGTAATCGGAGCACTAGGTGCGGTGACTCCCAAGCTAGGCGAGTGGCTCCAGCAGATCCCGGGAACAACATCGGAGATCTCTGTCCAGAAGAGCGCAGTCCTGGGAACAGCTAAGATACTGCGCAGGACCCTCAAGCTCCCAGGCCTCTGGTAGAGGACCCGAGCTTGAAGGATAAACCGCCCGCAGGGGCGTGCTGGGTGTTTTTTTTGTTTTTTAATATATATATATATATATATATATATATATAACTTTTGTTTACACTGACAACTCAAATCTTTGTTTTGATATTTTATCTAAAATATCATTTCCATTTTGCACTTTTGCCTTTTGCTGTTCACAGTTAGCTGACAATGACCTGTGTATTGTGGCAAGTACGACTCCATCAGAGTAAAACAGTGATCTAATGTAATGATTGGCTTAAATTTGAAGCCCTCGGTTGCTCTATGTCTAAATACTTGAGGCTAATACTTTTAGGATATGCTGTACATCTCCTTAGGTCATGATATAATATGTTGATGTTTGCAGCAACTTGTGAAAATACACTGCACACTACTATTTGGTTTGACTTACAGTGTTGTAATCTACATATTATAATAAACTGTGATGTTTAAGGTGCAATCTTACATTCGGTCATGTTTAATAGTGTCGTATAAAATCATAGATGTCACACAGTAGTAGGCAAGCCAGTGCAAAAGATCAGCATAACATCCTCTGAGTAACTTTGACACTCACAGACACTGAACAAGTTTCTGTTTTGAATTTATCCTGGTAAATAGAAGGGCAGAAGTTCCCATCAGTGCAATGTGAAGCGTTTTGCTATGAAGGCTGGGCCTTTGTGCATAGAGCCTGAGGGCAGCAGAACATGGCTCTTTTAGGGTTTGATTTATAATTGAAAGCTGTGTTTACATCCGCTCTCCAGCCACCACAGCACAGAGTGCAGTTCATAGCCTGGTGACAGAGGAGACCAGAAAATTGAACCCATTAAAAAGAGAATTTTGGGGGGAAGTTGGAGGAAGGGGTGTAAGCTGGAGTGGTCATAGAGCCTGGTGTTTACATCTGGCTGTACATCACTATGTACACTAGTGTTACTCTGTAAGCAAGGCAAGGAAATGTTAAATCACTTCTGACAGCTGAGAAATTGACCGCTTCTTGGCTCTTACACTTGTCTTATGGGAAGTAAGGAGGCTTTCTGTGCTGAGAAGTTGCTGGAAGCTAATAAGTGAGCCTTACACATTGTCTATTTTGTGTAGTTACATGCATAAACATGACATTTGAAAACACATCGATATGTTTGTAAGTGACTCAAAAATCCTTCCTAGTATGAAGAAAACCACTATCTCTTTGTGCATTATGGGCTGTTAAGGGAAAAAGAGCCAATGTGCAAATATCAACTTAAAAGACTAAAATGCAAAATACAAATGTAGGTTTGCAAATCCACCAGTTTGTGACTCTATGGTATCTGCATAAGGCCCAAAAGGGTGTACATGAATTAGGGGGGGAATGACCATTTCATTTGTTTGTTATTATTTACAGTGGAGAAAATAATTATTTGATCCCAGATAAATTTGTCAGTTTGCTCACTTGCACGAGTGCCAAATTGGACTTGATCTTATCAAGAAGATAACTTGTTTTATCTAGCAAAGCCGAAATGGGACCGACATCAGGGCAAAACTTGCAGTCAACATCAGCAGGTCGGAGCATTCATGGACGGAGTTTCATTTCAGGATGTAAAACTCACCCTAAGATTGCTGTCTTCTGGCTTAGAGAGGCTAGAGTTAGCTTGAACTAATGAACAGTACAATATATAGCACAGCAAAACACTCGCTTTAGTGGATAAACAACAGGGTCTGATCTGACGGGCAAGTTAGATTATTGTTTTTATATTACTTCAGCCAATGAAATGCCATTTTTTCAATCCACGGTACTTACAAATCGTTTTCATTTGAGCCGTCAATAAATTATTTACTTGTACAAAGTAAGGGTATATACCACTTTCTACAGCCCTAGCCAAGAGCAATGCAAGGCAAAAGGAAATAACCAGATATGTGTAATTTTTGCAGCATTCATCAAATGTTCACCATTGTTGTCAAATATTTATACTTAAGGTATAAAACATGCCGGTCTCTCAGTCAGTGTTTTGGCTGATGGTGTGCCCGAAGCAACAGGATGCTAAATAATAACAATAGTTGTACCCATGTTAACCAGAGAACATTAAACTGATAAATAATGCACAATAGTAAAGATGAAGAAACATTTATTAATCTGCAAGCTGTCAGAGTTTCCTGAAAATCTGTGTTTTTCCTTAAAGTCTAAATCCGCAAACGCAATCATGACTTTTCCTGTGGTATAAAGAAAAGTATCATCTATGTATGAGGTTATTAAGTATTAATGAGGCTTGCCCCATTACCTGTTTTGCTCTTTCTCGGTATTAAGAGTGAACAGTTAAACTGGATAGAGCTTAGGGCTTTGGTTTCAACCAGTTAGGGTGAGAGGAACACGGGTAGCATAATAGTAGTTTCATTCACTGCTCTTCCCCTGACTCTCATTTTCTGTCTCTCTTTAACTGCAGTAAGCTCTCTTCTTATAATTTTACATATTGCGACATTCATTATTCTCTTGTGCAACAGTTGCGACCTAGAATCTAGACCCTCCCTGAGGCTGTGGGAAATATTGCATTTAATTAAATCGTTATTGCACAAATATTATTTATTTATATCAGGCACTAAATTGTCTCTAAACCATGTAATGGCTTTCCAGCTGCGTTGAAAGCCTCAGTAACATCATTACAGACAAATTCAGAAGAAAAAACACTGAATCCCCTCATCTAAGATGTTTGGTGGAACAGTTAATCTTGATAGACGTTAGAGTCACTTAGCAGAAAAGGGAGGAAAAGAACAACTGAGTTCATTTTCTTGTTTGTTTTTGCTTAAATTTTCACAGAAATTCAGCTCATCAACGGAGGAAATATGTGTCAAAATGCATGAAACAAAAAAAACCCCACTAAAGATAAAGTGGATGTATTAATGCCAGGCTTAAATTTCCAATTTAAAGCAAAATAAATATGCATGTATTTACAACAACATGGGTGGCATTCACCTTTAAACGCTTTCCATAACAAACACAGTTCAGGGTCTAGGTTGTTATCTTTTTAAGGCAGGAGTGCCACCAAGTGGTAAGTCTGTGCAGTACATCAGGTAATGTCTTCTCTTTGTTTCTTTTGTTGAGGCGAGGCGGTTGTGTAAGCACCTTAAGAATTTTTTAGGGATGTGCTAAACAATAGGAGGTAGTCATTTGTCTTTTGGGGGCTATGATGTGGAAAAGAAATAAATGAAGAGAAGTAATAAGCTTAAGTAAAGTAGATCATATTTAAAGTATATAACAAATGCTTCTTATTTCTGCCACAGAGGAAACTGTAATATCTTTGGAGACTTTGAAATACTGAGAACAGACAGACTTATAGGATGATTAATATCACTTTTTTATTTATAATAAAATTTTCTCAAAATTGCAGTTCTTTGCCTTATGAGTCATACTAGAGATTATGAAATATTTAACACCCCCAAAATACACCCACATCTTAGCTAAACTTTGCCATTGCAGACTTCCTTTGTACTTCCCTTCCTGTAAAAAATCTCCATCATAAATGGATGCTCAGTTTTGATGCAGTAGGAATCGACTCTTCCTCTGGTGTGATCCAGGACTCCTCTGAGATCGTCGGCTCTTTGATTCCTCTATTCAACAGCACAGTGCAGCCAGATGGGCAGAGGAGCTCCTCTCTCTCCAAGGCCAGCAGATCTAAAAGGTACTGCTGGGAATCGTGGTCCATTAGCACCAGATTTATGCCATCACTGAAAGAATTTAATGTTGGGATGGCCTCAGCTGAGCTGGGTAAAAACCTGGAACTGAGGAGGTTTGGAAAAGTGAGTAATAGAGAGTTATCTTTTAGAGATATTTTAATCATATTCTGGTTTAGAGTCCTCACTGTACCTGGGATTGCTTGAAGCCTGCCACCAGGATGATTTCCTCTCCAAGATCTGCTGTGACTGGGTCCAGCACCACTGTGATCAGTCTGCCTCCATGGGGCAGCAGACGAAGCAGACGGCCAGAGCTGTAGCCACAGTGCATTCTGAGCTCCAGCACCCACAAAGGGCGGACACTTTTCACTACGTCATCCAGTATCTCACCTGAATCCACAGGAACAACAAACTTTATTTCCTTTGCACACACCAGGGAGTATAGTTGACATTTTGGAACATTTTGACATTGTGGAATGTAGAACATATGCACCCAATAAATAAGTTACATTACAATAACTTATATTAATGAATATAAAATACAAAAATGTATTACATAATAAATTAAGGGAATGGTTACTAAACCAAAGGTAGGTACCTGCTGCCATTTCAGCCAAACTTGCTTTTTAGCAAAATATAGTAATTGCAGACTAATAATGTTTAGTAAATGAAAGAAAATTAAATAAATCAAATGGTTTAAAGCAAGTTCACGATTTACCATTGCATTGCTAAATGCTCAGTGTTCAAAGAAAGGTGTTATATTTCTGACTTTTGTGGAAAAAAGCATAAGCAAGTTGGGTAAAATTGCAAGATGTTGTGGTATGAAATGCTCTGCTGTTACGACCCGGCTCAAAGACCGCAACATAAAAAAAAGAGATTAATACCAGAGTGTTAGTGAGAAGAGGTTTTATTTTATAATGGAATACCAGGTTGGCTAAAATGGCTGGTGCCACCAAGGCGACAAGTGAGCTCCTAGGGAACTTGCCTCAGTATGCTTTTATCCTAGTGATGTGACGTTCTGTATCGAGGCTTCGAAGCTTGTGTCGAGTAATGGAGGGGGCGTTTCCGCGAAGCGCGTATCGAGGCTTGCTTCATTTATGGGAGGAGCTGAAAATGATGACGTCCGAAGCCTCGCTGCCCGGCTGTACCACGTGACTGGTTCAGGAAGCGGTTCGAACTTTGCCGCGAGCTATGACAGCGATATAAAACCCTCAGACCCCATTCAAAATGTGGGTGTTTGATGGAGAGTTGCGGTTAGTGAGAGTTAGAGACAGTTTGGAGAGAGTTAGAGACAGTTTGGAGAGAGGTTGGAGGTTTAGGAGAGTGAGGAGAGAAAGTCAGGAGAGAATGGAGCCAGCTAAGAAGAGGAGGATGTCCTCCCCTGTGTGGGAACATTTTGAGCTTATATCTCCCAACAAGGTATGTAAATTTCCACAGAAGATGTATTTTCATAATACTGATGGTGCAATAAAACCTATGTGAAGCTGTCTGTACTTTTGTACAAGGTGAAGTGTTTGCTATGTGCCAGGGAGCTGGGATATAACAACAACACCTCATCCATGCATAGGCACTACAGAGCTTTGCATGAGAATAAGGGGAACACCGATTGTGGAGCAAAACCAGGTGAGCCATCAAATGCCATGATAATATAGCATGCTGTAATGTTACTAAATGATATAACAATATTATACAATGCAATAAGTTATGTGTGTGATATTTATATTTGTGCTTTGTCTTTATTGTCTTTCCTCAGGAGAACAATCTCAAATAGATGAAGACCTGGTTAGCATGGTGGTTGAGGACTCCCAGCCATTTAGCATTGTGGAGGACAAAGGATTCAAAAGATTTGTTAAATCATTAAATCCTAGCTATGTTCTCCCCACTAAAAAGGTCATAAAAGCAGCGAAAATTTAGTTTTTACAGAATAAAATGTGAACAGGCAGGACTGACGCCTCAGTGTGTAGCTGTCCATACCTCAACGTTACAAAAGCACAACTACTGTCCACACCCCAACCACACCTCACCTCACAGTAAATGATCATTTCCATTTTAAGCATTTCCAAATGATCATTTTCCATACTGCCAGTATAAATATACACAGTATACTGCCATCAATACAATATACATGTTTTACACACTCCTTTTGTTGTTGACATTTACAGGCTGTGTGCAAAATGCCACACTCTTCAAATTCATGCCAGCTATTATTTTTATGTCCAGTAGGTGTCCTGCTAGAGCAAATGAAGCTTCATGAAGCTTCGCGTTGGGGTGAACCAATTGGATGAAAAGCTTCAGTGCTTCATGAGGCTTCATCTGCCCATCACTATTTTATCCACACCTGACTAGGTGTGGCCAATTAGCACCAGCTGAAAACATTGAGATGATTAGGGGCTGCAGAGGGACGTAACATCTGCAAAAGCAACATAGTTTGTAGAAACTGAGCTAATGACTGCTACTTTTTATTGTTTTCCTCTGACAGAAGTGGAAAATATCCAAAAGCATGAAAAAAAAAAAAGAAATATTTTTCAGAAGTCTTAAAAGAAAAGGCAATGGGCCCCACGGGGTCTTGATGTCATTATCATGTAAATAAATTACACAACCTTTATTATTTTACCATCAAGTTGCAAATGTAATTGTATATCTAAATAAAAGAGACTGCATCTTATTTATTAACGCGAGCATTCACAAACTTTTTTGCAAAAATATCATCTTTATTAGAGGCCTTATTCGATAATTGTAGCCTACTGCATCATTGCATAAAAATAAACAAATAAATGAGTACAGCCTACATTCTTTATTCATTATATTTAATGATAACCATTATCACATCCATAAACATGTGTTCTTTTTTTTAGTTCAGTTTTTAAAGTCCTTGAAACTATTAACGCAGCTAATTAAAATTTGTGAAATAGCATTTTAAGTAATGAAATAAAATCCATTTGTTCATCCAAAATGAGTAAAAAAAATAGTATTAAATGGTAGACCTATGTCCGTACACTCACCTTGACCGTTCCACTTCAAACCTGCCCACAGGTTGCTTGCATTAAAGCAGGCCGTGAGGATAAGCAGCAGAAATGAGGTTCTTCTGCTGCTGGGTGTCTGGTTGTATGATCTTAGGTAAGGAGCTCATTCAACTCGGAGTAAATAAGTCAGTTGAGATGCTTCGGCTACCTGTATAGGATACCTTGTGGACGCCTCCCAATCCCTGGTCAGGTTTTTCAGGCTTGGGACACAAACAGAGACACGCTGCTGGATAGAGTATGTACGTTTGTATTTATATGTATGTATTATACACGCTCCCTGGTTTGTAAAACCATTCGGGGATAATACCCCCAGGGAAAGCCGAAGACAGGAAGGTCTTGGCACCCCTGCTTACCCTCCTGGATAACGGATAGAAAACTGATGAATGAATGGATAAAGCAGTACTCGCCAAATTTCAATATTGCTCGTCCAGGATCAGAGTCCATCCTGTCAAACACAGGTCATCTTGCCTCTTGTGGAAGTCAAGCAGGTGGTCAGCATAAACGGATCACTTTTTATCTCTCTTACAGACTCTCTGTATGACTAAAGTCCGAAAGACAACACTGTTTGGTGGCATCCATGAAGCAGGCGTGGTGAGTGCACCTAAACTACAAAAAGAACATACAATCGATGGTGCTGTCTGGGAAACTCCTCCTCCTCTCTGTCTGCACCACTGCTTTTTTCCACAAGAGGTCAGCAGAGATGAAGGTTAAGAATGCCAGCAATCATTTGGAAAAAAGAGTCTGTGGGGCTTTGAAAAGTTTCAAGGGTCGTCGTGGAACTGACAAGTCTCAAAGTATACAAGGCATGGGATGCGACTCCAAATGTTTTTGTGCGGAATCTGCCATTTGACGAATAAATAATTTCCCGATGGGTATTTCACTCATTGCTGGTTGTTTTGGCTCCAGGTGGACAGCTGGTAGTACTGAGCAGTTACAACTTCCATTTCAAACACTGATATGGCAGAAGTAGAACTGCCTTAAGGAAAACTCTGACAAACAGATAAAATAGGTGAAAAGAGAATAACCCAACAGTTGCAAAAGCGTGGAAACATTGCTGAACTTTCGTTTGCTTTTATTTACAAAAGTGTTCTTTTTTTTTTTTAAAGACTAACACAATTCTCAGAAGTCTGTAACAGAATTAAACTGATAAATATGAATACATTATATCATAGAGCCTGTAGAGTTTTGTTAATGGAAAATTATGTTAATGGATGAGCATCTGGAGTTTAATGTTGGCCCTCAGTTTCAGGCGCCTTTGCTCGAAATCTGTGCACTTCCTCTTTTCTAAGTTGCCCCACATAATGAAAGTGGGTGTGAGCTCCCCAGCGTGCTGCTGCCCTCGTTGGCTGCCGGTGAAGCGGCGCTGCTCTGTGTATTTTTGGTCGTTGGAGCTAATCATACTGCAGTGTGCAAGTCCATCAGTCCAGCGGAATCAAGCTGACCTAGAACTGCTGGATTATAACCGGAAGCAAAGCACGGTGCCATCAAAATAAGAGCAAACACAACATATCAGCGTGGATGGAAGGCTGTAACCATGGAGATGACCAGCTCTAGAAAGAAATGAAACATACTTGGCAACATATTGTTGAACCATTAATGCTATCAAAATGAAACATTGTATCATATGATCATATGCATCATATGTATGATGTGTAAATCATACATACGTAAATAAATATGTACTTTTTGGGTTTGCATTGCCAAAATAATGATAATGAAATAATGTTTACTTCTGATTGCCATTATGTTTCTTAAGAAAGAGGACTGCGACTTTTTTTTGACTTAATTTAATTTCAAAAGCTGGGTTAGTATATGGTGAATCAATCTATGTAACTGGATATTTATCTTTGAGAAACACATGCTACCTTACCCTGAATGACTGTAGTGTAGCACTGAACTCTGTCAGCCAAAGGTGGGATGTAGAAATTATGACTGAACAGTTACAGGACAGGCATAAACAGAGTTCTCCCTTTAAGCCTGGTTAAAAGTGAGATATTTTTCAATCATATCAGTTTGTGATTACTCTCAGAAACAATGTTCATTTTCTTGCAGCATTGAAAAGAAGTAGGCTGGAATATAAATACATAATTCTAATAGCGATAAATAATGCAATTTGATGGTGGGTTTATACTCAATTTACTGGACTGTATTATTATTTTTGATAAATTTGAATTTCCTGGTCATCCACTAAAGCTTTTATTCTGAGATCTCCCACCGGAATTCCTGTGTTTGACGACTCTCTCTGGCTTGGAAGCTGGTTGTTTGCCCACATACTCTTAACAGGAGCGATACGGGAGCAGCAACTGGTTCGTCCGTCTTACCGGTGCTGCTGCTGCTACAGCACCTTCTACAATCAGGGGAAAACAGACTGGCCGACGCATTTGACGACCAATTTCGGTGGAATAACGCTGCACCAAGCTGCTTTCATACATATCTGCAGGACACAGCTTCTTCGCCAATGGCAAGTCCGGTTGCAGACATAGGACAGTCTCATCAGCATCACCCCGTGAACGAGTCGGCCGCACAGTCCGCGTTTCTGGAGGCGCAGAAATGGATAGAGGTGAGTCACGGAGTACCAGCAGCGAGCCCAAACGCTGTGTCACCTCTCCACCACTTTCCTTCCCTTTCGCGCAGGTGTTTCGTTGTCATCGCATGGCCCTAGTTACTGGTTTGTACCTGCAGCGTCTGCCCCTTTAAAAGGCAGTTTATTTTATTGCTTCGTCACCTGTTGAAAGGTGACAGTAATTTGACTCAGATCCTAAAAACACATCGTCACTGTGTTCCTGTGAAGTCCCCGGGATGGGTTAGAGTTCCCTTGCAGGTGTGCATATTATGTCAGTATGAGCTGTTTAAATTATTATTATGTTAACAATTATCAGTACATATGAGTTAAAATAACTGTCCTCAAAATAAAATGGAAAAAGATAATTCATTCCTATCTGCAATAATACAGAATTCTTCCAAGTGACACTGGCTATTTATTTTGTGCGCATTTTCACCAGACCTTCCTAAATGTTGAAGAAGGCTTTCTGTTGTTTTTTGGTGAGGGCCTGTGTACAGTAGCTTTGGTCGCTATGAGGCCTGGTGCGTGTTTGGCTGCAAACAATGAATGCATCATGTGGAATGGATTTTTGCCTCATTGCGAGCCCGGTGAACAATAATCACACAAACGAGGTTTTGTTCTGAGAGAATTTCAATCACGACACTTGCCTGCCCCCATTGCGTTTGACTTTGTCATCATGCAGTGAGCTGTCCTCCTGTCAGGCTTCAAAACACTGATGACTGGGTGGTTATAATTTGCATGTTGGTCGAGTGCAGGCGTGACTTTGTGTGTTTCCATAAAGGGATAACAGTTCGGAGTGGCACAGCGCTTTTTCTAAAGTTTGTGATTCAGGGTAGCAGGGGTGTAGACTGGGATTATGGGGCCTCTATACAACATTTTTGTCAGTGCTGATGATATGATTTGTGATTTTCTTTTCTTTTTTTTAAACATTTTTTCTGAAGGGCATCAGTGTTTTTGTTTGTTTTTTTGGAATGATCACATCAGTTTCTTAAAGCACCTTTGTGTTGGTCCTTAAGGCCAATAATACCAGATTTAAATTTCAGATTAACATTTGAATTAAACAACGAAAAACTACCTGAAACACACAAAACAGCACAAAAGTTAGTGGTAATGTTTCTCATAGTTAATAGGAAGTAATATGAAGTGAAACTTCCTTTTTTACTACTTCTGTGCCCGTTGGTATTTTAATACACTGACTAACCTGCGTATGTCATTGACTTCATTAAAAGTGACAGATCCTCTTTAAGCGTGTCAGGCGCCATTACAGGCCTATTTAGTAGTTCCAAAGTCCTCAGAGGCTCAAATCACATCTTTAAAAAGCCACTATTGACCTAGAATTTCCAAGGTGGATTAGGGGCAAAAGCTGAAAAGGTGAGAGTGAAGTGACACCACTCCTGCATTTTTTCTCTTTCACCCTTTCCCCATGGGGACTGATTATCCACATACACCTGTGACAGTCCTTAAGTAACCTCAAGGAACAAGAGACCACTCACTAGATCCAGAGTGAAAACAGCAACACAAAACCTCAGTCCAGATTCTAATAACTGCTCATATTCAACTGCTGTGTCCTATATAATATCCGAGCCTGAGGCTAGAGGTTGTAAAAAAGGTTTTCTGTTTGACATGAATTGTCAGATAGAAATTTTTAAAAAAGCAAAGGGACTGT
Organism: Copadichromis virginalis; assembly: GCF_057382275.1. NCBI lineage: Eukaryota > Metazoa > Chordata > Actinopteri > Cichliformes > Cichlidae > Copadichromis > Copadichromis virginalis. Next base: position 7,292,178 of record NC_140619.1, on the reverse strand, counting down.
TAAGACCTGTGGTTTTTGTTTTGTGCACCTTTGCAACCACTCACCACTGTTTAGAAACTAAGCTTTTGCTTTTTGTTTTTTATAATTTTTGTATATATACACTACCAGTCAAAAGGTTGGACACATCATTTCATTTAATGGTTTTTCTTTATTTTCATGACTATTTACATTGTAGATTCTCACTGAAGGCATCAGAACTATGAATGAACACATATGGAATTATGTAGTAAACAAAAAGTGTGAAATAACTCAACATGTTTTATATTTTAGATTCTTCAAAATAGCCACCATTCGCTTTGATTACTGCTTTGTACACGCTTAGCATCCTCTCGATGAGCTTCAAGAGGTAGTCACCTGAAATGGTTTTCTAACAGTCTTGAAGGAGTTACCAGAGATCACAAGTACTTGTTCTGCGATTCCATCTCATCCCATGGCTAGGTCATCTGGCGTAGTACTTCATCACTTTCCTTGTTGGTCAAATACCCCTTACACAGCCTGGAGGTGTTTTTGGGGTCACTGTCCTGTTTAAGAAATAAATGATGGGACCAACCATAAAGGCCTGATTCCCACAGTCTCCTCTGAACAGTTGATGTAGACATGTGTCTGCTACTGGAACTCTGTGTGGCATTTATCTGGGCTCTGATCTGAGGTTAACTTGCGGTTTCTGAGGCTGGTGACTCTGATGAATTTGTCTTGGTCTTCCTTTTCTGGGGCTGTCCTCATGTTAGCCAGTTTCGTCATAGCACTTGATGGTTTTTACGACTGCACTTGGAGACACATTCAAAGTTTTTGGAGTTTTCCAGACTGACTGACCTTCAGTTCTTAAAGTAATGATGGACTGTCATTTCTCTTTACTTAGCTGATTGGTTCTTGCAATAATATTAATTCTAACAGGTGTCAAATAGGGACGTCAGCTGTGTCCCAACCTGACTTCTGCACAACATAACCGATAGTCCCATTAAGAAGGCATGAAATTCCACCAGTAAACCCTGTTTAACAATGCCATTCATTGTTAGACCAGATGATAGACTTGTCTTGCAGAGCTCTTAATATCCTCCTTGTACTATTTTAGGTCCAAATATATAGAGTGATATACTTTTATTTATTTTCTTATGTTGTAGAGCAGCTGTATTCAAGTGTGGTTTGTTTTAGCCAGTGAGATTATTTTAAAATCTTTGCACTCAATAAGCATACAGAGGTCCTTGAAACTGCTGTTGAATTCCAGATTTATGCCTCTGTGTCAGCCTGTTCTGCTGGTCCCACCAAAAATGCATTAACAGTAAACTGATTTATAGCTCAGTGTTGGGTTTTACTCTGTTGATTGCTGATGCAAGCACCATAACCATGTTGTGCATTTATTGTATACTTAAATTAATGTTTCCTGCATGTTGTGACATGGGAGGGCTTGCACTGGCAATTATTTTGCTAGATAGAAAACAAAACAGTCTTTTGTAGTAAAAGAAAATAAATCAATTGTGATACATGTAAATATTTAATGAACACATTTGTGTTAGAAAATGTTTTAAGGGAAGATTAATGAATCATGTTGTCACATGTTTTCTTGAGTTCACGCTCAACAATCTCGAACAGCAGTGGCGACATGCCTGAAAAAACACGAGCAGACGTATATTTTGAAGTATATTTTTCAATCACAGTTATGCTCAAAGGCAATGTTTAACTGGGAGGGAGGCATAATTTAGATTTTTTTTTCTTTTTTTTTTCAAAGCAGCAAATCTGTATTGTTCAATTTTAACGCGTCTTCAACGAAGTCCTATCAGATGGCATCCAAGAGTAAAAATCCAACATCTTAAAGAAGCATTCACACCTGCACTTATTGTTTCCTTGAAAGTGGCAGCCTCTCACCATCTGTCAGTAACGCCGTTGCCAATAATGGTGTTTAAGCTTCTCTGAACTTCAGAAGACTGACGAGCCCTTTGATGAGGGCGAAAGCTTTCAGTTGGTTAAGTTGATTGATTTCTGTCATGTAGCCACAGGCTGTTTGTGTGAATGGAGCCCCGATGATATTATCTGACTGGGTCTTTTTCTCGGAGGCCTCTTTTTAGTTTGATTAATTTGCTTCCTTGTTAACAGTGTTTGAGGAGTACTTTGCTGCTGGCAAATTCAAAACAAAGTGTAACTATGAGTGAATACCAGAGTTGCGTAATTCCATCACTCTCCTTATGTTTGAAGACAAACATTCAGCTGATAAATGAACATGAAGAGTGTCCACTGGAACAATTTGAGGAAAAAAAAGTTTAAATTATACAGCCAAAAAGTTGCCAAGAAAAGAAAGCTTACTTTGGCAGATGGAGTGTAATAATCCAAGTGCTTTAGATTATCTCACTGATTCTTTTTTGTGGTGGTGGGTGGTTTTTCTTGAGGTGTTAGACACGGTAAAAAATTCGTAGTAATCTATGTAAACTGGCAATTACCCCTCATCACCTGAGAGCTTGTCTTGTACTGTTTGGCACAAAACCTGCATAAACTGGAAAGACAGCTGGGTCCACATATTTGCAAAACTTGGAAGGCCAACATGGACTTTACATTGACATTTACTGGGTTGGCATCTCATTTGATTTCAGAACTGCTTTAATTCTTCATGGCATAGATTCAACACAGTGCTGGAAACATTCCTGAGAGTTTGTGATCATATTGACATGGTAAAATCATGCATTTTGGATGATTTAAAACTGGTTTCCAATCATCACACCACATAATCCTGGACTCTGGATACACCCATCAGAACATATGTACATTCTCAGGTAGGTTGTAGTTTTTAATAAGTGCTCATCGGATAACAGTGGGCGCAAAGTCTGCCAAGAAAATATCTCCCATATATTGATTCAAGGCTGGATGGTTCTATGGTTCCATATTGTTTACACCGAATTCTGAACCTGCCATCCAAATGTCACAGCAGAAATTGAGATTCAACAGACGGGCAACATTTTTCCAATCATTTATTATCCTGTTTTCATGAGTCCTCATGAATTGTGGCCTCAGTTTTGTATCCACAGTTGACAGGAATGGCCCCTGGTGCTTTCACCCATCTGCTACAGCAGTAGATTTGACATGTTGTTGCTTCACAGATGATCTTCTGCATACCTTAGTTGTGACAAGTGGTTATTTGATTAATGTTGCCTTCCTATTAGCTCAAACAGCTAGGATTTTTCACCCAGAGAACTGCTACTCACTGGATATTTTTCAGCAGGTTGGCTTGACCATGTCTACTTGCCTAAATTCACTAAGTAACTGCCATGTCATTGGCTGATTAGATGTATGCATGTGGTGTTACTAATGAAGTGCTTGTTGGGTATTTTTCCAAGCACTTGTCTCAACTTGTTTAGAGTCTCTTCTCTCTTGTCTACTGCCTAAGTCATAACATGTTTAAGCAGTTGAGAATAATAAAATTCCATTGTGAAATGGAATTGGGAAAATGCTACTGGGTCAGACAAATCAGCAGTCTAATCAATGTCCTCAGAACATCTTTACAGTATAGATATTACATCAGTGGAGATTTAATCCTAACCAACTATCTGCAGTATGTATCTGCAGTGGTATTTTACCTTGGAACTTGGATGAAAGTGGGTTTTTTTTGTTTTTGTTTTTTTAATGCATTCATTGTTATGCTATTCAACAAACCTGCACAAAATTGCAAAATATCATTCAGCTAGAACAAGTATCTATGGTGGTGTTCTTTGAAATGATAACAAAAGATTTTGCAAAGGCATGATAAGTCCTGTGCAAAGGTTCAATGGAAGGCATCCAATACAGACTAGACTGCAAACATGTTTACATAGTGACTGATTGACAACGAGAGCCAAACTAATCCTACTGGAATGGGATGCCGTATATCAAGTTAAAATGCCAAACGGGACCAGACTTGATGACAGCTCTTGGTGTTTGCTACGGAAAAGTTGAGTTAAACAGCAAGGAAAACATGAAACAAGACAGTGGCGGGGAAAAAGAACGTTATAATTGTTAAAGAGTTTTAAATACTGATGATCGTGCCCTCTGAGAACAGTCTCTACACACTTCTTAAGATGCCTAACTTGCTATGAGGATCATTCAAATTTTCAGAAGATTATTTTTTAGACTATGATGGTAGTGTTGAATAAAAAAACATTTAGCTTGTAAGACTGTGAAAGATTTGAATGAAATTCTGAGTACTCTGTGGAACAAAACAGCCAAAAGGTGTTTTTAAAGTGAACCAAATTAATATTTATCCCATCCAATAAAATGAAAGAGCCTATGGTGTGATAGCATGATATAAGAATGTTTACCAGGGCAGCATAACTTTTTTGTAGACCCAAAGAAATGGCTTCTGTTGAGTTATACAATATGTTGATAAAGTAATCAATGGAACATCTTAAATTTGGGAACAGTGTTGCTGCATCTCTTACACCTTTTCCATTGATGCAGTGCTGCTGCAAGTGTCCTGTCTGGAAGTAGTTCAATATATTGCCACCAAAGAAAGCTGGTACTGGTGCCAAAGGTGACACCACAAAATTGCTCAGCCCAAAGTTGGAATTTAACCCTTTTTTGCAGATACAGCCAGCCATGATTATTTTGCCACTGAACATCAACATGTGCTTGTAACACTACATAATCAACAGGTTTTAGGACTGATTATTAAATGTGGGCCTGATCTCAAAAGGAACCAAGGCAGAAGCTTAGTTGCAGTGCCAGCACAGGCTGATAGAAGAGAGGCAGTTGAGAGCTATTTAAGACTGATGCATATCGAAGTTCCAGTTGTTATTCATCATTATTTGGATTTCTTTGTAGTTGTCTTTGCAGTCTGGATTAGCCACTTCAGAGTGTTTTGTTTTTTTGCTACACAAACGCTATTGATAGGTACACATGGAGAAGCCATCATTGTCTTTCATAGTGACAAAAAGCTCTTATTAAGTCCCACTCTCTCTTCTTCTGTCTGAACTATAAGATGGAAATCCTTTGAATCTGGCCTCCCAGAGGCTGTTGGCATTTTTAGGCATTTTGATCCAAGTATCTTCTTTCTGTGGCCCCAGGCTGTTTTGAAAGGCTGCCTGACAAAGGTCTGTACTCTCCTGTATCATTCCATGATGTCATTCCCAGTTTGTGGTCATTGTCATTCTTTCCTGCAAAACAGACTGAGATATGTTTAGTTTTCTTGTCACTTTTTTTGCAGTACCTGCCATGCATTACTATGACTACAAGCTATGCAGGAATGTAATTTTGGAAGGAAGTATTCTGTTAGAGAAGGATTCAGGCTATATTGAGGAAGTACCTTTCATCACTTACCTTAAGGATATGACAGTCTACCACATGACCTGCTAACTGTAAAGCTTAAATGATGAGGTGTTATTTCAGGAGGATAATAAAGTTTGTTTTTTCCAATTTGATAAAATGTACTAAGAAAATCATAATCAGTAATCATAGATAAGACAGAAGTTAAACCGTTGCTTTAATTTTATTATCCTTTATGGCCTTTCAATTAAATGTAAGGAAATTAAAGGCCATTATAGGCCAGCTGTTTTCAAGTGCAAGTATTATTACAGACAGATTCCCAAGTGGAAAGAGTCAAAGCTTATATCCTTTTGACATGGAGTAAAAGGTCTAAGTGAAGCATGCACACATACAGCCTTTTCAAGATGCTAGTCACTGTCATCACACAGAAGTTTTTACATTAAAAAAAATGTGCTGTTTTGAACAATTTTCATGAAACTATCAGGGCAGAGATATAGAAGAAAACTCAACCAAGTCTTTGTTACATGAAGTAGTTGCATGAACATTTTCAGAATTCTTGTTAAGGAGGTTTTAATAATCATTTAGGGGCATTACCGCTTATGGTTCAATCTCCAGGTCTTCCAGTGCATTTGTTGAAGTGTTGTTGGGCAGAAAAAAATGCTGTACAAATGGGTGAATACTGCTTGTAGTATAGGGCTGGGCCATATTATACCGTTCACGGTAATACCGGTATAATGTTAGGCAACGATAGGAAAATGAAATATCGCGATAGAATGGGAGTAAAACGCGCATGCGCAGTGCCTTTGTTTTCATACGCACATGGCCGATTGTTGAGTGAAACAGATGAACCAGAATTGGTTTGTAAAAATGGTGCAACTTCCGTGATGTGGAACTGGTTTGGTGTTTGTCCGTCAGATACACGACAAAGCACATTTTTTTTGCAGAACATGCAAGCGGCCGTTGTTATTGTCATATTTGTCGGACTAAGATGCTCTTAAATCTGGGAGTAATCTGGGTCCTAAACTCCGTATGCTTCAGGTCAAACAACACTGCAGCATCACTTAGAGTTAAAAACTGTCTAAATTCTTTCATCTTTAATAAAACGATCAGCATTGCTGCTTTACCAGGTGTAACTATGAAGTTTAACTTCCAGGCATCCATGAAAACTAAAGTTATTACATTTAACGGAGTTAGACGTTAGCAGGAAGCTAGCGGAAGTTAGCTCGCTAGTTTCGCTAGTTACCTAAGCATGATATAGCATGTTCTGACTGAGAGATTTCTGAAAAAAATCAAACGTACAGTTCTGCTATCACTTCCAACATAAATGAAGACAGGAAACTAAACAGCAGTGACGTTTGTAGGGTTACTGAAGTTGGGCTAGCTGGTATATAATGATGTGCTACGTGATCGCTAGCGACACAGCTATGTTAGCATAACATAAACAGTGAAGTTGGAGGACGAACACTAACACTTTTCCACTTATAAAAGTTAACGTGAAGGTTCTTCATGGTTAGAGACAAATGCAATCGCATGGCAGGATGCTGTAAACGGACCAAACTTCAGTCAGGAGAACAACTGAGATAATCCATCCACAATATGAGGTTAGTCATTAATAGACTGCAACAACATGGGAATAGAGCAGCTGCCAGAGAATTCAACATTAATGAATCAATGGTACAGAAGTGGAGGAAGCAAGAAGAATGAGTTTAATAAAGTTTGATTTATCTGACTGCTTTGTTTCGCTTAATGTGCCTTATAATCCCGTGCACCTTATGGTCCGAAAAATACGTACTGCACACTGCAGTTTAATGTTGCAAAGCACCTCTTTTTAACTTCAGTGGATATTATACATGGTTATGCTCAGGATATGTCAGCCCATTTCTACTGGAAATGCCTTTTGGTTAAACTTTCAGCAAGGAATTTGCATTTGCACTGTTACATTTTTATAAAGCTTTAATGTACATAAAAACCAGCTTCTTGTTTAAGTGAAAATAAATGGAAGGTTGTCTTTTTGCGCTAGTAATGTTGTGGAGTTGTATTTTGTCTCGCATCAATTATATCGTCGGTTATATCGTTATCGCAAATTTTCAAATATATATCGTGATAAATATTTTTGGCCATATCGCCCTGCTCTATTGTAGTATACAGTGTTTTAAACGGTCAAAGAGACACTGCCTACACTGCTTACAGAGAAGCATTAGAAATGCCACTGATTAAGCTAGTCACAACATAATTAACATGCAGCACTGAGCTATGGCTGTTACTACTCCCATACAAGATTGGATTCTGTAGTGTTGACAGTTTAATGCAGTCGCTTCGGTCACTGACACAAATGAGAAATCCCTGTCGGTAAGATGCTAATCGATCTCTAATCCTGTGGTTATGATCTTCTTAACCACAGCCAAAGCCTTCTGAGAACTGGTGTGTTGACATGGTGACATTAGTGAAAGAGGAAGTAGCAGGAATTACACATTTGAAAGCGGTTGACTGATGGCTTTTCCATTCACACTTATGAATGGAAAGGTGTATCTTTTGACTATAGTGTTTTTAGATATAATCACTAGCTTTCATGTGGATTTGTGCAGTATATATCCGTAAGTATGGACTGTTAGCAAAAACATGTATACCTTTTAAACAAAAATCCAGATGGTAATGAAATTATAATGTTCTCAGCAAATGCCTGTCAGTCTGGGTACAGATGGGTCTTTATAAACACATGCACGTTTAGAGTGGGAGGTGATCACATGATGGTTTACTCAACTAGATGACAGATTAACCCCCTTTCCATTTCAGTGTGTCTGAATCCCTGTATATTTGTTCTCATATTGTTGTAAAAGTGGCTACGCATGCTGAGGTTTCAGGTTAGCTGAAAACCAGACACTGCCATATTAATCAAATAAACTTGGGTAGGACATCAAGAATATGTAGGCTGTTTGATATCTACTGAATCGGGGCCAAGATAACTGTTATTCCTCTGCTGTTGGACTCCATGCCACCCCCCCCCCCCCCTTGGCTTAGTCATGATAACAGCTGGAGGACACATCATAAAAACATGCTTCTGCAGCCACAACTCAACGAGTTTTTCTTTTTTGTTGGTATAACAATCATTTTCTCTCGCATGTATTATTTCTGTCAATTCAATTTTGTGTGTTCTGTTTTTGTTCTTTCGTTTTTTCCCCCCACAAGTAGATACTACTTTTTTTTTTTTTATCATTATTTTAACATTATGGATCATTTTCCATTCTCACATGGACTTCCATAAATTTCCATAGTGGATATTTAAGGCTGTATCTACCAGAGCAGACTTACACAAGAAACGTGCTGATGTGATGCAGAGAGGTTCAGCTTATCTATTAAAATCTGCAGGTACTTCATTTGCACAGCCAAATATATTCAAATAATGTCAGTCGTTGCACTTGGTGAAAGCAGCATTATCCAGTTTGACCAATAGCAGCTTATATTTACTCAGTGTCTTTATAGGTTCTCAGGCATCAAAGTTATAACGACTGAATGACTTTCTGGTTTGTGAAGATGTTTCACAGGTAAATCTGTGTGTGCTAATGGTAAGAGTGTAATTCTGTTTAATGATGGTTTTTCATGGTGGACACAGACATGTATCGCTCCTCTGTCAAGCCAGCTGTTCCTGTCCCCCTGTTCAAAATTTTAACAGGAGTGTCCTTGAAAGAGGGTATTTTAGGTGCAGATTTACAGCTTAGCATCGCCTTGTTGAGCTGGCTCTGCTCTGTTCAGTTCAATTCAATTCAGTTCAATTCAATTTTATTTATACAGCGCCAAATCACAACAACAGTCGCCTCAAGGTGCTGTTGTTCCATGTATCCATGTAGTGTTTGTTATTTTTTGATATTTTACTTGGTGTACCCTTTGGGAGTTAGTTTAGTCTTTTCTTTATTTTTTTTTTTTTTTCCAAGCGTTAATAGCTAGTGGGTCATCTGAGAAATGACAAGTTAGGTTTAGGAATCAGCTTCTTGGCTCTTAATGGGGGGAAAAAACTAAGGTTGTTTTAGTTCTTAGAATATTTTAATATGCCAAAGTGTTTCAAGGCCTCTTTAACCTTTGTTACATTCACATTTGATGAGACTGTCTTATGACCTGCTCACGTGTCCAACTTAATGCCAGAATTATGTAATGCACTGTCCATCTATCCAGGGTGTGCTCATCTCCTCACTAGATACTGCATACTCTAGCAGAGACATTAGTCCACTGCAACCTATAATGAAGTGCATATTAATTAAAATTGGTTAGAATTATTAAACAGCCATCTAGAATCCAGCAATGAGAATATCTGCTGCTACCTTGGGATGTCTTTGGCTTTCTGTGTATGTTTATTTTGCCTGATGGGGCATGTCTGCCTATGACAAGGTGAACATACTCATCTTGTTCAGCTGTCAGCGCTGTGTGTTCATGCACTGAAAGAGAAAGGAGGAGAGATCAAGGCAGCCTGGCACTTAAACTGCAGTGTGACACACACATACACATTCACAGACAATAAGGACCACTGTGAAGAAGTGACAGCCGGCTGTGTGCCAGGGCTGAACAGCCACCCTCTGCAGGGAAGCTGTTGGTAACTGTTGTTACTTACCACACTCACTCTGACAAGAAACATAACTGACATAATAACAGCATCTTACTGTGAACATCAAGCACTTTAGAGTATACTTAAAGTATCTAGAGTGCCCTAATAGAGACTGACATTAGAAAGCCAGTAATCATAGCTTTCACCATCCCTATAATACGATCATTTCCAGTGTCTTCTTGCATAAGTCCCCATTTTCACTCACATTTCTATTCTATTTTGCAGCATCTGCTGTTGCGTGACCTACCAAGAAAGTTGGCTTGTGGCAAGTACAAAGTCAGACACTCAGCACCCTGATGAAGTGTTAAGTCTGAACTCTCTAAAAACACTTAATGTTCATTGTAGAAGGATTGTGAGTTTTCAGGAGTAACATAAAAGCCAAGCAGGCAGAGAAACTTTCCTTTTTGTTCTTTTCTCTAGTTTCCAGGAGACAGATAGCTGAATGTAAGGATAGACAGCTGCTCGTTCCAAAAAATGTTCAGTTATCTTTGATAACCAGCTCCACAGCCTGGGCGGGCGTGCTTTAATATTCCACATCAGCCTTGCCAATTTTGTTGTTTGGACTGATGAGTCACAGCCCTTTTTTTTTAAACTTTCTTTTTTCTCTAAGAAAGGCCAAATTCAAAATGAAACTACAAAAGAACATTTTGATCGTTGTTCAGCTCAGTACTTGTGCATGGCTGACATTTAGCATCAACATCAAGTACAGGAACTGTAAAACATTTTTATTAATATTTTTAAAGGAAAAGGAAAACCACTCGAAGGCACTCTTGAAGTAGATACTGTTATGCAGTTGTCTTGTAATTTGCTGTACTTCCTCATGAAACCCACAGCTAGAGTTAATAATTTTCTTTGTAATACCCCATAAAATGAAAACATTTAAAGTTTACTTGAAGGTTTTGCTTTTCTTCTCATTAAATGTGAGATGAAGTTCAAAAATGACAGGGATCTGTGCAGCCGTGCAAAAGTATAGTCTGTCAAATTATTCAGGTTAATTTAAAATATTCAGCACTTGCTTTGTGTAGAAGATAAAGGGAGAACAAAGTTACATGTGAAGTATGGCCTGTACAGACAGTACTGCCATCACTACTGCTCTGAAAGGATCTGCAATATATTGGGAATATTATGAGATATTATCAAAGCTCTCACAGATCAAAGCGTCACAAGCGTGTCCTCTAATCGTTATCTATAATTACAGGCCATACCTCTTTCATGCAATCTCCCATTGCTCTATTGATTGCCCTTATTCAAAGGCAAAGTGGGTCACTTTGCATGCATCCGTTTAACTCGAATTTATTTACTGCTCTGTTGATTTTTGACGTGGCCTTAGACTGGCAAACATTTGCAAATGTTCAACGCTCTCCAAGAGATACTTGTAAAGATCTCTCTTTGGGTCATGTGCTGACCTCTCTCAACATCTTCTGGAACCTACTGAGTGATGTACAAAATGCAGATTTGTTGTGCAATAGGCAGCTTTCAAGGCTATAATTAAACTACAATAAAACATGTTAATATTAAGGCTTTACAAGAATTGTTACCAGGATTTCTTTCTGTATGCAGTAATTGGAACTATTTGATAGATCAGGCAGAATGATGTTTCTGCACTGTCCAGGGATGTTTCTAATTGGGTCATGAGCTGGTTTCCTAGTTTTCTTAGTTGAGGCGCTGGGGAGCTGGACTCTTTCTGACTATCAAGGGAGCAAGTGTGACCTGTGCTGCATGGCTGACTGACAGTCACAGTCACATAGCAACAGTTTCAGGCTGCTTTATATAAAAAGACTATGCTCAAGTTCCCTTCCTTTTGCTTTAGGCTTGCTATGTTTTGATGTACATGATTGGCTGAAGATCATGCCTTGGCTCTTGTCACAGCAGTGTTTGTTGGGCATCGGAGTGTTTATCGCAGAGCTGGTGGTTTGATTCCCGGCCTTGTTTTTTTTCTCTTTTTTTTTTTTTTTTTTTTTTTTTTTTTAACCAACCTGCTGGAGCCTAATTCAGGTGACACGGTGAGCGATAAGACACACTCATAGACTCTGTATGAGGATGATGGCCAAGCGCTTTGAAGCTGCATTCTTTTTTTGTTGCCGTTTATTGCAGTAAGACATCCACAGGTAACACTCAGCTTGTGGTTTCACAGTTGGACGCCACTAACCAATTAGTTATGGTGGCTGCTTTTGCCTGTGGGCAGACTACAAGTTCATCATCACAGGGCTTACACAGAGAGACAATTTCAAATATAGACATAATTAGCAGTAACCTTACTAGCATGGTGGCTCCAGAGTACAGTGGTTTACGCATTTGCCTGACAAGCGAAAGATTTTTATTCTGGGAGGGGGGGCTTGTGTCAGGAAGGGCACCCAGCATAAAAGTCCCACTGTGGCAATGTCTCATGAATAAGGGAGCAGGTCGCTGCTACCTTATACCACAGTGTAAAACAAATAGATACTTAAAATCCTCTCAGTTATTAAGTCACCTAACTTTGACTGGCGACATTTGGATACATTTTCTTTCTATGATTGTTTAATTTTACACATGTTCTTGCTTTTCTATTTATTGATTCATTGATTTTATTTATTTATTTTTGTATAATAATAAGTCTATATTTGCTGATCGGTGCCTTGGCACACAACACTGATTGTGATTAGTGTTTAAGGACCGTAGTTTGAGTTTCACTCTGTGAATAGGTTTTATAGGTTCACTGCAAACAAATCTACTTTATGGGATTAATAAAGTTATCTGGATCTGAAAAAGTTTAAAGTAGTTTTTAATTAATGTTGCTTGCGTGTATTTGGACTACGGGAGGAAACCACAGCATCCAGATGAAACCCACTGAAAGCAACATGCTTGAGAACGTTTTTCATGTAGGTAAATGTTTTAATGACTAAACATCAACATGCTTGCATTGCCCCTTTGTACAACTTACAGCTAAAACCACTAAATGTTAGACAGAGTTGACATTTACATTTTAACTAGAGTTAATATTTAGTTGTTGTAGGTAGTTGCTGATGGTATTCAGTTTTAATTCAGCATAAATGTTCTGGAATTCTTGAATCAACTAGAATCATCCGCTTCAGTCTCTTATAAAACATCTTTCTGTTGTTTAAAGCGAAAGGTAAAACTGTTAGTCTTGTTTCACTGGAGGTATCAAGATGACTCAGGTTCACCATGAATGGAGGCTTTTAATACCGAGTGGGATGGTTTTCATTGTCTCGCACACAGCGTTGTACACATGACTCCGTTCCCACTCACCCCAACATTCCTAACCCCCTCAGTCCCCATCCCATTCAGACACCAGCGTACACACACACACACACTGTTACACACATATTGGTAACCCCCCAACAACAATGCATGCTGTCACCAAAATCTGGAAAGTGACACAATTGTGCCTCAGCTGACTGGCATTTGTCTGAACTAGCCTGCATGATACAGCATGTCAGTGTTTTTCTGCTATATCAGTGAATGTTTGTTTAGTCTATAAAAGATCTTTCCGTGTAGTTACAGTCTACATAAGTTGATTTAGATTTCTCACTTGAAGGGTTAAATGCCTGGTTAGAAATTCTTGCAGCTACATCTGCTAACAACTAATTGCGGAAATTTCTCTTTGCTCAGAGAAACTCACTATTAAATGACTCTTAAACAATATTCCTTTTGTAGTGGGATTTTTTTTTTCAGTTGTTCTTGTTTTCCCATACTTTCAGGTCCAAGAAGCTGTATGGGAGAGGCAAAACCTTCAGTTTATAACAGAAGAACATAATGCTTGCTAGATAACATCTGTTTGTATCCCTCAGTGCAAACATTAAGTTTATTTGATTGATTATTATTATTTGGTGTTCAGTTCAACCTATTAACTCATATTTGCTTTAGAATAAGTTTCAGAGTCTCTCTTTCTCTTTTTTTATATTTGCTTTTCTTTTGGATTTGAATGAAAAGCTGTGTTTGTCAGCTCCTGAGACAGCAAGAGGGGTCCTGGTGGTGAATTTGAAACATCTATTGATTCACACGTAGTCTTAGAGAAATAAATACAACTGTGGAATATTTGGCTGGCTGTCTGTGTAAACATAGATCCTCACTTCTCAGTTTGTGTTGAGAAATCGGAATTTATTGGAAGATTGAAAACTCTAGGTGGTCCAGCTAATAGTGGCATATTGTGGTGATTTCCTTTCACCCATTTGGATCTCATCACCGAGCATGAAGTTTAATTGGCAAGATGAGAACCAGGGCCACACAAATATACTGTCAGCAGATGTTACTGTAACAAGCTGTAACAGTCTAGCAAATTATTCTAATAGCATATCTTGCACCTACATTAATAGATACATAGTCATTCTTCTCTTAAGCAGGGAAGATGAAACAGTGAGCTACTGTGCTATGACTAAGTGCTGTTGAAGTAAACAAATCTTGAAATGAATTATCACATTTTATAAATTCAAACAATGTTTTACACAAACATGGCAAAACCTATATGCTGATCATGAATTCGTGTACATCTGCTTAATTACAGCAGTTTACTACAAAAAGAAAAGAAAACCAATCCTAAACTCTGACAGTTGCCTGTTGTTAGTATCTCATTGGCGCTGCTACTAGCAGGGTAAAAAGTTCAGATTTCCCCTGGGCCCAGCCATGCTGAAGATACAAGCAGTCACTGTAGTGAAGGGGATAAAAGTTTGCGCTAGATGACATGTGTTTAGCTTGTACAGTAGGAGCCCTGTTTTCTCTGACTGCAGCAGGTCAGCCTCTGTGTAACGACAGCAGCAGGCAGAGGAGCTGGACCAAAGCCAGCCCTTCAATTCAGGGAGCCTGTTTGTTACAAGTTGGCAACAATTTAATTTTGGCAGGGTATTTACTGTACCCAAGATAGGCAAAGGCAAGCTCTGCTAGAAATATTGTATATGAAGCCCTCAATTGACCAGATACTGTAACTCCCTCTATATTGGCCTCCAATCTACCCTTCACTGCAGACTGCAGCTTGTTCAAAATGAGAGGCACACCTCTTAACTGGAATTGGCAGGTTTGACTCTATTACCCTTATCGTCGCTGACCTGCATTGGCTTCCCATCAAATACCGTATTGATTTTAAAATTCTATTGCTTACCTATAAAATTATAAATAACATTGCTCCCAGCTATCTTGTTGAACCTCTCAGCTTGTACACTCCTGGGAGAGCACTGAGATCAACAGGCCAACTGCTCTTTGTGCAACCTAGGTCACGGCTGAAGAGCAGAGGTGATTGCACTTTTGCCATAGCTGCACCCAAACTCTGGAATAATCTTCCTACTGCTATTCGCATATCTGAATCGGTTCAATCTTTTAAATCGCAGTTGAAAACCCATTTATTCAATCTAGCCTTCCCTAGTTAGTGTCTGTATCCTGCAAATGTTTTTTATGTAGTTTTAATAATTTTATTCTATTTTATTGCTGAATAATCTCTTAGTCGAGTTGTGTTTGTATTTTCTTTTGCATATTTTCACTGCGCTGCGGCTAATTGGTGCTCTCCACCTGTTGGTGTATTTATACCCTGTTAATGTTTCTTTCTCTAAATTATTGCATTACTGTAAAGCACTTTGGTGTACCGCTGGTTTTAAATGTGCTATACAAATAAAGTTGTATTGTATTCACATACACACTGATATTAATTAAACTGACTAAATTACTACCAGACTGCTAAAACCTCTCTTGTATAGACCGGTGGACTTGTGCGTTCACTGTTGTTCTAAATTGGCATTGTGACATTTAAAAAACAAAATATATTATTCAAAGCCAAATAGCACCCTTACAATAGGTGATACTTTTATACAACTGGTATAAATACTGTTTGTTACTTAAAATCTGCAATATTTTAGAGACCAACATTCAAGAATATGACTGAGTGTATATATATTTTGAATGAGCTACATTAGGAACTAACAGTGATTGTAGGCTGGGGTGTTTTGCTACTCTTTCATGTCATGTCACCTTTTAGAAACCAACTAACACACTGCTCATTTAGTTTGATAGTGCAACAATCATTATGCAATATCTCTAGTTTTCTTGCTCAGAACACTACTGGCTCCCACCCCGAGTCCGTCTTGGTAACAATGTCAACTTAATACCTGCAGTGGAGTAGCTTAGCTTACAGTACCGGTCTTGAGTGATGTTATCCCCATCAGCTTGCTTGTAACAGAAGATAAACTCTAATCTTGACTAATCTAGCCAGCTGCACCTCCCTTCTTTGGGGGCTAGCTTGACAGCTCCCCCCACTTGGCTTTAGACCAACTTTGACACCATCGTTATATGAAAACAAGAAGCTTATCTGCATGTGGTGTAGTGTGATGTTGTGAACTGAGTTATTAAATGAAATTTTTATCCTGGATTTGTTTTTCTCTGATAGATCTATAGCTCTGAGTACAGGGAATATTGTCTCATGATACCCTATGATATAAGCGAACTGTCAAGATCATATGTTACTTGCCTTTTAAACTATTTCCCCCGGGGCAGCACAGGGCAGAGATGCTTTAAACTTAATATTCATTTTCACAACATGTACTTCAGAGCTCAGTTCCATGTTAATCCTACTGCAGCAGGAGTAGAAACAACCAGATCTGTCACCAGTCCATACAGTATCAGATTGCTGACAGTATGCAGGCTTGTGTATAAACAGTAAGTAATACAAACTCTATGTAATAGAGTGTGGGCTGTCGGTTTACATGATCCTTTCATGGAAAATTCCTTTAAAGAAGTTGTTACTTACAGGTTATTTGAGCATTTTAAGAGTTTACCTCCTAATTACAAATTAGTTTACAATATGCCACCAGAGTGCTATCGTAGAAATGTCTTTTTCTTTATTTTATTTTTATTGACATTTCACCATGTAGAAGATGTTTGCCCACACAGAATGATAGGTAGGTCCGTAGTTTTCTGCTTAGGGACTCTCGGTTCTTGGTTTGCAATTGTTACACCAGCTTTTGAACAGTTCAAACCTTTGACATTGAAATGATGGCTCCTCTAACTGTTTTCAGCATTTCCACTGGTAGATTGCTCCATTACATCACAACAATTACCTGAAGAGAGCAGCATTTCTACTCCACATTGTGCCCATCAGTTCTGGGAATCTGTCAATGAGTCACACAGCTTCTTCTTTTCTCCAAGCATAATATTTGTCTCTGATCTGGCACAAACATCTACATTTTCTTAAAACAGATGATTTCCATATCTTGTAATATTACAGATACAGTTATAGTCTTTTGTTTTTGTTTGCTACTTTTTTCTTTTTCTTTTGAGGGACTGACCCACCCGCAGCTCAACATGATTAACTTTAGTAATTTACTCAAATGTGGCTGAGCTAGTCATCCAATTCATGGAATGACTATAGTGCCAAAAAGATAAATCTGAGACGTGTTATCTCCAACATTTTGTCTGTCTGTGTTATATCAACAGCAGAATTGACCCATATAAGACTTCTTTCTTTTTTTTTGCTATTTCTTGTTATTTTTGATATTTAAGAGAACATTACAGCCACAATGCTTTCAGCCCTACTACTTTGAAAAAATAATTTTGGAAGTATAGTCCATTATTTTGCTCTTTGAACGCTACAGTATTGGTCCAGGGATTCTTTCTTAAAAACACCCTGAACCCCTGGGGAGAGGTACAATGGCAGGATTTCTGTGCATTTTGGGAAAGGAAAGCTTGGCTTCAGTGTTTCATTTTCCTAGTGGAAGCTCACTGCTAACTTGGAATGACAAACATCCATGGTTTCCTAGGGTGAAAAAAAGCACTTAGCTTTGGGAATCTGTCAGGGAACAGGGATTCCATTACCTTCCAGTTACCTATTGAAAGTTTGATTCCTTGACATGGGAGAGTGGGTGGCATCTGTGAATTTTGTAGTCTTTGATGCTTTGTGTTAAGTGCTCATCTGTGTTTGGGTAGTCTTAGGGGGTGTAGGCATATATTTAGCTGGATATATTTTTTTAAAAGTGTAGTTCAACATTCAAAATGAATTTAAGTTGTATTAAAGGGGCCCTGTTAAAATCATATCATCATATAGATCTGTATTTTTAGATCTGCTAAAAATGGCATTGCACGATTCACAGTTTAAATTCTTATTTGTACAGCCTTTCAGTTAAGACTGTCTGAAACAGCCAGTTTTTAGCTCCCTTCCTTGTAAGACGACTTTCTTTTATTTGGTTGCCCATTATAAACAGAAGGTTTGAACAGCAGATGGGTGGGACTTCAGAGCAGGTGGAAAAAAACCAACTGTCTCAAAACAAGTGTGTAGCCTGTGGTTGTGGCTTAGAGCAATTTCTTAACCATATGTTTACATTAATTTTGTAAGCTTTTGGTCATGTTTAACTCAAACATTGTAATGCTTCATCATAATTACACTGTTGAACAAAGCGCGTCTCAAACGTCCAACAGCAGAAGTCACAGTAAACAGGCTGATTATCTCCGACTGATCTCGTGTTGATACAGTGTTTCAGCAAAGCTCCCAATTTGTTCAGTCCTTCTGAGGACAGAGCTTAATAATGAGACTAAAGAAGAGCATGTTGAGACACGCAAACAGCTTAAACCAAAATCTAGTTCTAAAATAGAAATTTAGAAGTGTTTTGGTTTGCCTTGGCTGTGATACAGGCCCCCTTTTAATATTAAAGCATGAAGATGAATGTAATCATTATCTTCTTACTTGTTTCTAGCAGTAAGATCTGTTGCCTGGATACTGTCTGAAGGATGGTGCTTTTAATGTGCGTTCTGCAAAATTTTGGTTTCCAGTTTGACATTTTCTGTCATAATGTCTTTACTTAAAGCTTAAGACCTTTTTTTCATAGGGTTATTATTAGCTTGGACATTAGGTTGTTTAAGATCAGTACAGAATTAAAACTGTACAAGCTCTAAATCATACTCCCAGTAACAAGGTTTTTGTGTTATCTTGTTGTGGTTTCTGTACTTGCTAATAAAAATATAGAGAAAACACAACTAGGAGTTAACTTATAAAACTTGCTAATATAATGAAGGAACTCATTATGTTTGGACTAGTAATGCATCTAAACTATTTTAAAGTGTTTTAGGCCTTTACCACGCTGTCTTTGTACATTTAACCACTGAGTCAAGTCTTTCAGTAGCTATTGGAGATGTGTTTACTTGGTAGCTTAAATGGCCCTCTGTTTCAATAAAAGCACCTATTTAAACCTGTTCGATCTAACACTGGCGTCAAGATGTCCATCCAGCTAGACCAAGACCGAAGTGGCTGTCTATTTTACTACAGCTTCCAGTGTGGCTACTGGATAGATGTTTCCGTCATTCACAGGAAAACTGTAGCAGGCAGGATATTGGAGACTAGGAGAGGCCCCTGTAAAAACCTGCGCGCTTGCAAAGCTTAGGTCAGACGGCCAGTATAGACACGGAGGTTCTTTGTTTCTGATCCTACAGAGCTGTGGGGAGCAGTCAGTTAAATTCAGCTAGGTATGGTATGCATGGTATGGTAAGGCATGGCTCTGCATGAGATGGTTAATGTTTAACCTCAGTAACCATCATTATTGGGTTGTTTTTTTAATCTGTATTGTATCCAGAGGACTTGGCCCTAAAAAGGCTAGACTATAGCTCAAAGGTCATATCACTCTTGTCATTCATTGTGAGCAACTTTGTGGGGTCTGTGTCAAACTGGAACGCCATTTCTTCATAATTTTTTTTCCCCTTCACAAAGTTGTCTTTTATAAATGAATTCACCCTTTCGCTTGCTGTGTCTAACTTCACTCAACATGTGTGTAACATGATCTGGGTTAGTAGAATGGGGATTTGTAGCAGCTAAATTGAAGAGCCAGAATCTGTGCCACTGAGAGGAATTCAAAAGCCCCTAGAGTATTTCCTGAGTAGAGGGGGGTTTGAAGGTTTATTCTCACTCATGTTCATCCCATAAAGCCAGTTTGGGGGTGACAGTTAAGGGCTTGTATGCCCCTGTCCTACCCAAAAGGCTAAATGCAAATATAGAAATATATTAAATTCTCAATTGTAGTTATAAAAAAAATCAAAAGCAGGTTTCACATTCATAATTTTGTACCTAACAAAGATACATTGTTTTAAGACAAAAAAAAGACATATAACCCCCTCTTATCTTAAAAATTTCCATGCGAGCAGCCTTGCAAAAGTAGCAAATAGGCCTCTACTGCTGTCAGTGTTTTTTGTTCTCCCAAGCACTTTAATGGCACAGTTGAACAAATATTTGTGAGTCAATATACAGATATCAAATGTCAGTTATAGCACCCACACCTGTGTTGTCCTCTAAGGACCTCGTTTGTGGGACCAGTATTTAGCTGTCATGTGCTATCTCTTTAATAAGTGCATTAAAGTGAGTCTGCTTGCCCTCAGTTGGGACATTTCTCTTTGCAGCAACACTGTAAACTGGTAGGATTGATATTAGAGTTTTACTTTCGCTTAATGGATGTATTGGTAAAGAATTTTGACTGATTTCTTTACAATTCAGCAATAAATTTGGTCTCACATCGTTCAGTTGTGTGTGAGGCCTTTAGACAAATCATCCATAAGTGTATACTATATGTTCTTTAAGTGTCAGCTCAAATGGATCACCATAACGTCTTTCATTCAAAAGTGTTGTTGCATTAGTCTGCCTATTGCCCACTAGACTACCGTGAACACAATTAAATATTGATTTAGGAAGTGTCACACAACGGTTTCATCCCTGTTCCTGTGTAAACACACTCGCCACATGCACCTTTCTGAAGCTGGCAACCAACCCAAAAATATAAGCATCACCTTGCAGCTAAAACAGGACATTTTAATCAACTTAAACCTGCCTGTCATCTCATAATATACCTCACCTTGGACTGTACTCCATCGTCCATTTTAGTCCCCTCTTCTTTTTTGTCTTTTACCCTGACAATTGCCAAGTCATTCCCAGGACAAAAATATCTTCCCCTCATGTCGACTCAAAGACCCACCAAGCATAGAAGAGTATTGGAGGAGAAAACACTGGAGGGAGTTGGGGTGGAAGTGAGCATCTTTGGGGGCCAGGACTTCAGTTAATCCACAACCCAAACATTGTTCCATCATCTAATCTGGGTGGAAATGGGACGGACTGGCTGGAATACTAACATTTAGCTCACAGCGCTGCCATTTTACTTGCAGGAAATTTGGCATGTTTAATCAGAGGGGGCTTATCCAGAGTTGAGGGAAAAGGGAGGCATAAAGAAGAGAACTGGGCATTGGAATTCAGACAGTTAAAGCTCTTAGGAAAACATGTTTGGAAGAGAGCTGTCTCCTCTGCTCTAATTCAAGGTGTATAGTTTGAATGTATGTTATACTGCTATAGTCTAAAGGGTTAGCAGAGTAACAAGCTAAATAGAATTTTAGGTATTTTAAACACTGTAGCACTTTGAAAAGCCCCCTTGTTGTTATTCACAGCTAAATATACAATAGCACTGGGCATGCCTGAGTAGAAAAGGAACTGTATTGTGTGTGAATGGTGTGTGGGAGTGTGTGGCACACTTGGTAAGCTGTTTTTTCCTCATTGAGTAATAATCACAATGAGAGAGATTAATTTGTAAAAAGAAACCTTTTGATGGTGTAGGTTAGAGTTCAATGAAACAGTTTTTACAAACCTAATTAATACAACATATTTTGTTTGCATTCCTCCTGTTCTTCCTGCTTGTTCAAAGCCATGTTTGAATAGTTAATTCAGAATATGAAAAAAACAAATCAAGTAAAGAAAGTATATTAACCATCAAATATCTAGCTATCTAGCAACTATTTTCTTCTGCTGATTGTCCCCTTGTGGGACAATCAAAGGATTATTCTATTCTATTCTATTCTATTCTATAGCATAATTGTTTTCTGCTCTCTTGGTTAGAAATCTTTTCCCAATCCAAATTTCTCCTACTGCGCTCACATACAGCTTTACAATTTGCTACACAAACGATTTATTCTGCAATTTCTCCAGTGTTGTGTAGTACTTCAGCCCTTACTTTAACATAATACGGTATCTGCAGTTC
This sequence comes from Copadichromis virginalis, assembly GCF_057382275.1. Lineage (NCBI taxonomy): Eukaryota > Metazoa > Chordata > Actinopteri > Cichliformes > Cichlidae > Copadichromis > Copadichromis virginalis. The sequence goes on along the minus strand of NC_140619.1, from coordinate 7,270,386 downwards.
TTTTTTTTTCTTTCCTTCTTTCTTTCTTTGTTTTTTTTTTTCATATTAAATGCCAATGCTTTATTCTTGAGATGTTTGAAATTTGACCTTCTTGTTTAGTGTCAAGCTTCATCAAAAGATATGTTTATGTGAATGCTGAGCCATCTTTTCATCCAGCATTTCATCTTTGATGTGAAAGGAAATGACAAAGAACGGCTTTTACGGCCAAATTTAAAGAACTAACAAAAACAAAATGGCGAGTTTTCTCCTTGCTCGTGTCCTAATGGGATTAATGGGTTAAAATGCTTAGTTTTATATAATAATGGCTGTTGAATTTAAAAAGATCCATATAAAAAAATAGTATAATACTTTTTAATGTCATTGGTTATTAAATGAAAAAACCTGTGCTGTTATACACCGTTGTTTACACCATTATGGGGTATTAAATGAACAGCTGCATTGGCATTGCCCACATTTCTATCATGATCCATGGAAAATATTCAAAATTTAAAGGGAAAATCCTACTTAATGTACCTGTTTAAAATGTGATGACAACGTGTTTACTTTGCAAGAGGCCACAGCTTGCATGGTTTCCAGTTGACGTTATGAGTTTAACTCCCAATGATATCTATTGACACCATATATTTAAAGATTTATGGATGCAGGAAAGGCTAAGACTGCATCTTTTGCAAGCACCCTTTGAAAAGTAAACTAACTTGGATGACATGTGCAACTAGTAAATTAAAAGTAGTTTTTGAATACTCCCTTAACAAGGTAGTGGCAACAGATTAAATGTTAGTTTAAACTGTGAACTTAACTTTGTTAATATTGTGCCATATGTGTCACCTCTCTCATGAGTGGGAGTTGATTCATTGCTCTGTTGAAGAGAGATGCAAAAGTTGAGCCAAGTGTGGAAAACTTGCTACACTCCAAGTTCACCTACTAGTCTTTGGGAATTACTGTCACAGGGTGTTTAGCTGAATGTAACAGATTTGGTGTGTGTGACTGTTTGTGTCTGTCTTTTTCCTGCTAATTGAAACCAGGTGACAAGCGGTTGGGCACTTGCACGCTTGTATGCAAGGGTGAAAAGGAGAAGTGGTTACTATTAAAACTGACAGTCGTGTTGACCAGTGTCTCAAGAGTAGAAAATTATTTGTATTACGAGTAACATGTAGCAGCATCACCACCAACATGGGGCACTCAGCACTCAGGTACAGTTAAAAAGAAAAAAGAAAAACATGAAGGTCATAACACGAGAAAACCTTTCAACTTAAAAGCTGTTTTACCTTTGAGTGAGAGAGTCACTTTCTACTCACTGAAAACCAAAGAAAAAAAATCAGCAAGACAGAAAAAAGCCTGGTTGCATTTGGAAAGAACCAAACAGGACATGTGTTTTATATTCTGACATTTCAATTATGATATCTTAAAACTAGGGCCTCCAGTTAACTGACTTCTGTGTGTCCAGCATTACGTATCTCCATAAAAATCAGAATAACTGCAGTCTTTAAAGAGCTGCGGTGTTTTTACAGTGATGACTAACAAATGTTAATATCAAAAACTTCTGTCATAATGTAATCAGGATTATAAACCCTTTTTACAATATTACAATTCATAACAATAAGACTTATCAATTACCTTTAAATGAGTCAGCACTTTGCATGTGCAGTTTTAGGAAAGTTATTTAAGGATTCTAAGCAATCCTGTGAAAAACTAAGACACCCTATGATTCAGTAGCAGCAATATTGTGAATTACTTACTTTATCGGTATCTCACATTGTTGGCCCACTTTTCCTTATATCATCGCTTATCTTCAGTGAGGTTTGCCAGCAATAATGTACAGTGGGGCAAAAAAGTATTTAGTCAGCCACCGATTGTGCAAGTTCCCCCACTTAAAATGATGACAGAGGTCAGTAATTTGCACCAGAGGTACACTTCAACTGTGAGAGACAGAATGTGAAAAAAAAATCCATGAATCCACATGGTAGGATTTGTAAAGAATTTATTCGTAAATCAGGGTGGAAAATAAGTATTTGGTCACCTCAAACAAGGAAAATCTCTGGCTCTCACAGACCTGTAACGTCTTCTGTAAGAAGCTTTTCTGTCCCCCACTCGTTACCTGTATGAATGGCACCTGTTTGAACTCATCATCTGTATAAAAGACACCTGTCCACAGCCTCAAACAGTCAGACTCCAAACTCCGCCATGGCCAAGACCAAAGAGCTTTCGAAGGACACCAGGAAAAGTATTGTAGACCTGCACCAGACTGGGAAGAGTGAATCTACAATAGGCAAGCAGCTTGGTGTGAAAAAATCAACTGTGGGAGCAATCATCAGAAAATGGAAGACATACAAGACCACTGATAATCTCCCTCGATCTGGGGCTCCACGCAAGATCTCATCCCGTGGGGTCAAAATGATCATGAGAACGGTGAGCAAAGATCCCAGAACCACACGGGGGGACCTGGTGAATGACCTGCAGAGAGCTGGGACCAAAGTAACAAAGGTCACCATCAGTAACACACTACAACGGCAGGGAATCAAATCCCGCAGTGCCAGACGTGTTCCGCTGCTGAAGCCAGTGCATGTCCAGGCCCGTCTGAAGTTTGCCAGAGAGCACATGGATGATACAGCAGAGGATTGGGAGAATGTCATGTGGTCAGATGAAACCAAAGTAGAACTTTTTGGTATAAACTCAACTCGTCGTGTTTGGAGGAAGAAGAATACTGAGTTGCATCCCAAGAACACCATGCCTACTGTGAAGCATGGGGGTGGAAACATCATGCTATGGGGCTGTTTTTCTGCCAAGGGGACAGGACGACTGATCCGTGTTAAGGACAGAATGAATGGGGCCATGTATCGTGAGATTTTGGCCAAAACCTCCTTCCATCAGTGAGAACTTTGAAGATGAAACGAGGCTGGGTCTTCCAACATGACAATGATCCAAAACACACCGCCCGGGCAACAAAGGAGTGGCTCCGTAAGAAGCATTTGAAAGTCCTGGAGTTGCCTAGCCAGTCTCCAGACCTCAACCCCATAGAAAATCTGTGGCGGGAGTTGAAAGTTCGTGTTGCTCGGCGACAGCCCCAAAACATCACTGCTCTCGAGAAGATCTGCATGGAGGAATGGGCCAAAATACCAGCTACTGTGTGTGCAAACCTGGTAAAGACCTATAGTAAACGTTTGACCTCTGTTATTGCCAACAAAGGTTATGTTACAAAGTATTGAGTTGTATTTTTGTTATTGACCAAATACTTATTTTCCACCCTAATTTACGAATAAATTCTTTACAAATCCTACCATGTGGATTCATGGATTTTTTTTTTTTTTCACATTCTCTCTCTCACAGTTGAAGTGTACCTCTGGTGCAAATTACTGACCTCTGTCATCATTTTAGGTGGGGGAACTTGCACAATCGGTGGCTGACTAAATACTTTTTTGCCCCACTGTATGCACAGCTGTCTTAAGGGCCCACCACAGCTTTTCAGTTAGGTTGAGGTCTGGACTTTGACTGGGCTTTGCGACCCTTTGGCTAACAAAAGAGATGACTCATACTATTTTAGATTTGGTGTTTGTGGTAGGATCGTGCTGTATGACACAGTCTCAGACAAGCTTTAGTTATCAGACATATGGCCTTAAATTTAACTCTAGAGTTCTTATACATAGACGGTCAACTTGGTAACTTCAAGCTGCCCTGGTCCTGTGGCTGAAAAATAAGCCAAAATTATCGCCCCTTCACCACTGTACTTGAAAAGTACAGTATGAGTTGTTTGTGCTAATATGCTGTGTTGGACCTTTCACCAAAGATTGTCCTTTGCATTATGTCCAAGTTCTCCTTTGTCCAAAGGACAGAGAAAGGTTTTATTCAGCTCAGACTACTTTGCAAGCTTAAGCCATGCTGCCATCTTCTTTTTAGAGAGAAGAGGCTTGTTCCACACTTGTTCAGTCTTTTTGTAATTGTACTTATTGTACTCAAGAAATTCAAAATTAAACATGCTAAATGAGATGTGGCTCTTGGGTTTTCTTCAGTACATTTTTGTCAATCCTTGATCTCTATATATTTTTGGTTTCATGTGCAGTTTCAGTCTTTGGTAGTTAATTTTTATTGTTTTGTTTGTCCATTTGTGTTAAAAAGAAAAATGCTCCTCATTCATGAATTAAACTTTATTATAACTGTAGCTATAGCTCCACCACAAGAAAATGTCTTTCTCGGATTCAGAGTGAGCTTTCATTTTACTGTTTCCACTTTAGCATGAGATTTTTAACCAACTAGTTTTGTAGTTAAATATTTATCTGGACCACGATTGCTCTTCGAGTGTCAGTTGACAGCTCCAGTCTAACATGTTAATGTGATGAAACTTCTTCTCAGAGAAAACCAGTGTGTCTTGCTGAGTAGGAGCAGTACATGACTAAGCATTGGTTTTGTAGGTTTCCCACGCCAGATGACTCTCACAGGATCCACCATGTGCCTGGAAACATTTGTGCTCTTTGGACTGAAATGTGACAGTACTGCTGAGAGTGTTTGTGTTTTAAAAGGAAATCTATTGCATACTGGGGGTGGGGTGGGGGGGGTGGAAAAAATGTATCCATACAGGGACACCAAATATTTAATATTTCCACCCATCCATCCGTCCATCCATCCTCTTCCACTTATCCAATTCAGGGTATTGATATTTAGATAAATAAATCTGAAATTGAATTGACTCAACTGAAAAAACATCCAACAGTGTACACACTTAGCTTGACAAAGCTACCTTCCAATTCAGACCAATCTAAAGGCACATTCGCATTGAGTAAAAATAGGACTGCAACCTCTTTGCGTTTATAAACTCTATCTTATAACAATATTTATGACAAGTTTTAGTGCCAGTGTTGGTATTCTTAACAATATAATTTTGCAGCAAAAAATAAATAAATAACTGAAGTGATATGACTTTCTTATTGGATACAAACAATACTGACAAAGTTTAACTTTTAAGGACAGAATTTGAAAAAAGGTGAGAACTCAGCAAATTGTTTTTATGTCATATTATGGATGAAGTATTGTGATATTATCATATTGTGGTGTGTCTGGTGATTCCTACCACTTTTGAAACTATTCTGTTTAACTAGTCTGTTTCAGTGTTTTTTTCCTTTCCTTCTCTTGAACTGCACACTTTATTTATTCCTTCTTTTCCCTCTTTATTGTGCTCTGCATGACTATAAATCAACATACTTCATTGCTGCTGCCTACGGCGTGTGGTACAAAGGTCTTGCATAACATGCTGTCCCACACATATTTTTTTCTGTTTTATCTTTGAGATTGAAAATTAAATGATGTTTTGTACCTAAATGCTTTCCTTCTGACAGCAGTCTTTATTGCATTTGTTCAGTTCAGCCTTTCACAAGTTTTACTCTATAAAACTCACTCATCTATCAGATAAACTGAGCATTCCTGCTCTGTGATTGGACTGTTGCACTCCAGTGCTGATTCTACTATTTCCTATAATAACATGCTAATTAGTTTCTATTAACTGTCATTGCTTGCTTAATACCTGTTTCATAATACTCTTTTGTTCATTGTCTCCAGGCTGGGCAGCAGCACTACTGCCGTTCCAACTTTGCTCAATTGACTTAAAAACTTTAGCCACTTCCTCAAAGCCATTTGTCTTAACTCCTGCCAAAAAGAAGGAAAAAGAACTTTGGTGTTGTCAGCATGTGTTTACAGGATGCAATCAAATACATATACTGATGGGTTTGTAGAAGCCTGGGTCACTGAATGCTTTTTGATGTCTTGTCCAATAGGGGTCTCTGTGTTTGTGTCGGTTGATAAACTGTTGTTAGTCACTGGCATTTAGGGCTAGATTGTGCGAACATGCTTGTTTGATCATCCCTCTGGCTGTTTTTGCTCTGCAAACTGGATCTGGTGATGCTGTCTCCAGATCAGTCTAACATGAAGAAAGGCTGGATGTGCTGATGATTGTTGTGATTTAATGGGGAGCTGCCATGTCAACTTCAGAGGCAAGATCCAATATTATCCCAAATCTTATAAAACCTCTGCCAACTCATAGAAACCTCATGATGTATGCTAAAGATTAGGCATGGGGCTCAAAGATGGACACGGTATTCCTTTTTCCAGATTCACATGGGCCCCAAATACCTTAAGTACCTCAGTTTGCTAACTGGAAATTACTTTGTTACAGGATTTGGAGCTCATTCTTACACTGAAAAATGGTGGTTTCTAGCAAATCCCTAATGATATGTTGATAAATAGATTTTCTCACCCTGGACACAGTCTGTTTGACCTGCTCCCCTCAGGCAGGAGGCTCCGGTCCATTCGCACCAGAACCTCTCGCCACAAGAACAGTTTCTTCCCCTCTGCTGTTGGACACATGAACAATAACCACATGATTGTCCCCGCCACTAACACATGACCCTACGCTGTGTCACTGCATCATTTCATGTTTGGCACTGATCACCACCTGCACTCATGTATATATCTTTCTACGTAGCACTCATAATTCTTATTCTCATGTATATATCTCATGTATATCTCATGCACATATCTTTCTTTCTACATAGCACTTTAATTCTTATTGTCTGCACTGAAGCACCGCAGCAATTTCCTAATGTTGTAAACCTCAACATCTGGCAATAAACCCATTCTGATTCTGATTCTTTCCATACTTTGTCACATAAAACTTGAACTTCATTCTCTTAAATACAACAGATGGTTTTTCTAGATAATACTTTATGTAGTTATAATCTCTTGTCTTAGAAGCTAGTCCAAAATGTCTTTTATGTGGGATAAAATATGTTCCAACTGTCAGCTAACTGTTGGCTCAATGCTAAAGACATGTTTTGTTTTTTGTTTGAAAGTATGAAGTTCAGAGTTCATTCAACATAATTTTCACAATTTAAAAAAACTCACATATTGTGCTCCATTGGATAAACAGTGCACAAAAATATACACAAATGCTGACTCATCTCATTTGACATAAGTAAAAGTGCTTATTGAGAAATTAACCTAGCTTGCTCAGATCAACCCGACCCCAGATCAACTTCCCAGTTCCTTTTCTTTCCCATTTATACAAACGCCAACACACTGTGCACAGAGTGAAGGCTCTGTAGTCACAATGAAGGATCCCTGTGATGGTGGCAGTGGCGGCAGGCACTGAAAAGGTCTGGATGACTAATCATAGTTAGATACCACTCCTTATATTTGGGTGAACTTCTTGAGGCTCCATAAGACTGGGTACCTCCGGCCAGAGAGTCTCCTCTTATGAACAGTCATTTGTTCGTAATTTCACTCCTTTTTAATGTATGTATTTATTTATTTATTGTCTTTGGAAATCTCCCTTTTTTATCAAGTCCTTTATTTTCAAAAAAGCCAGAGGCAAGATTTTATCTTTTTATGATATTAAAAACTTGGCAGTTTACGCTCCATTTCTGTGCCAAGATGGTGTTTTGTCTTGAACTGGAAAGTTGATTTACTGTAGATTCTCCAGTACTGAACACATTGAGTGGTTTTATTGTGTCGCTTGCTTTGAAAAGACACTCGACTTCACAAATCACGCAGCAGCATTATTGTTTATTTCTGTTCCTCCCGCACTTCTTAGTGAATTGCTAGGTTACATACTCTTGCCTTTGTTCTGTTAATCAGAAGCATTTACAGATTAGGATAGATTCCTGCCCAGTTGAATTAACAAGATTACCGGCCCTAGGCCAGAAGACGTATTTACATGTGTTCTTGGACCTGAACACACAGTGTTGGATTCCACCAGGATTATGCAACACACTTAAGGCAACATCCTGTGAAGCAGAATGTGTTTGACTACAAAGGAGGCATGTGGTTATAAAGCAGTCTGTGGGTTGGAAGCACGTCTCTGTTTATGTTCACCAGCCCCTGAGCTAGCAGCTTTCAGCTCTTTAACAGGCCGATAACACTTTGCCCAAGGGTCCTGATGTAAGTAATGTTTTACTTTTACAAGTCACAAAAAACAGCTTCTCTGTAAATCTTGAGCTATTACTTGATAATTTGGGACAGGTAGTGGTCCAAAGCAAGGCCTCTGAGATTACTGCAATGGCTTTGTTTTCATTGGATGACAGTCACAGTGGAAGGATTGCAGTTATCTGGTTCAGACAGGGAGCCAACACTGATGGTCTTAGACTCAATGGTTTGATGGAAGGCTCTTTGATATAGCTGTTGTTATGACTGCCGTTCCTAGTTTTTCATTTTTCTTGGCGATATTTTTTTAGTAAATTGTTTTGAAATTGTGGTCCACCGTCAGATATGATTTAACTGTGGAGGAGACTCCTAACTTCACATGTTTTATCTCTCAGAACATGAAAGCAAAGTCTCTTTGGAGTTTCCATGCTAGCCTTTTATTGGGTATTCGTTTTCAGAAATCGTTTCATTAAAGTAAAAAATAGATTCACACACACCAATGCTCCCTCAGGGATACTTGATTTGGCAAAAGTTTGACTCTGCAAGCTTCATTCATGCATTTCCAAACCAACGGGGACTTCTTTTATTTGTTGATGTAAGAATAATAGTAATGGGTGCTCTAGACATGAATCCATGAGAATTAGTTTGGTCTGGACACATGAAGGGCTTCTGAAGGAAAAGGAAGTGAAAAGAAGGAAAGTAAAGCCAATCAACAACGTTCAATTGTGTGTGAAACAATGTGGGCGACATTCCACTGAAAACAACAAAGGCAACAAATTCCTCTTTTTAATTGAATACCCTCACATGACCCTGAAGGGGTTAGAAAACACATTCATATCCAGAACCTTCCAGGTCTTTACAGCTTTATCTTTGCGTTGACAGCTTTTAAATTTGAAATGTTCTCATCGAAATATTTGTTTTTGTGATCAGGAAATAGTTTTTGTGGTATTAGTCTTTCCATTATAGTTGCTGTAAGTAATGTTTTTGTTGAAATCTTTATTGCCCACTTGAAATTTTCTTTTGTAGATTTCTGTCTTTATATTTAACCTGCAGGTAATAACATTTTAATAGCTGATGCAACAGAGATGCAAGGCCACGCAGGTAGCTAGCCCCTTATTATAAATAATGATATTTATTTTTAATGTCACCACTGGTATGCCCATTATCAACAAGTATTTTACCTAATATGTCCATTTGATTTTGTATTTTGCTCAAATGGTATAGTCAAGAATTCCCTTGGGTCACAGAGGAGTTAGGAGTGTCTTCTAACAGATGTGCCACAGATGTGCATGAATCAAAGTCCTTGGCTTGTGTGCAGACACTGCCAAACTGAAAAGCAGGATAATGAGGATACCAAACCCTTTACATTTTCTACAGTTCGGAACTTTCTGTAGCAAGAAGTCAAACATGTAATTGATATTAATGTGCATGAACCCCAAAAGGCAATATATTAATTGATTTACCCTTGGAGACACTGGTTTCCACCGAGGATTTTTGACCTACTAAAGGCCAATAAAATGAAATATGGGATTTATTGGATTTGGCAAAAAAGCTTAATATTCACGTACAGTTCTAAACATTTTTTTCATTGTTTCTTTTTTTCATGAAATTATGATAGTTTGTGTATTCCACTGAAATCCTAAAATACCACCTGTAAGGACATTATAAGTCAGCATAGAAAGTTATTTTTAAATTTTATTTTAAAGAATAATGGCCTGTGTTGTTTTTGTCTGTCTAGTCCACTGACCATGAAATGTTGCTGTCTTGAACCAAACCAGGGAATGCTATTTTTAATGTGCTGAAACCTGGGATTGCTATTCAGTAACGCTAATCCCCTGGGAAGGATAATCTCTCATGCACAACACTACAGTATGTTACAAAGTATTGTAAGACCTGGAAATTTCATTCTCAACTGTATAAAGGATGAAAATGCCATTAGCTAATAGTGGGATCATTTAGCTGTCCTCTAGTTGTAAAATCTCTCACAAAAGAATCTTTTGTGTTATAAAATATTTATTTGGTGTGGTTTTGGAATAGATTTAATCTTACTGTTTAAGTTAAGCATGAGCACGAAGAGCCAAGACAATTTTCTGGCAAGGTAACTTTACCCTGAATCAAAGTGACTCCAACTACTACTGGCAGTCAATGAAGAAAATGTACATCGATAGTCGTCTGCTTGACTAAACCAATTAACATTTGGGGAATTATTTGATTTATTCCTGAGTTAGATTTGACCATTCTAAACACTCTAATTTCTGTAAATTTTATAACAGATAATAATAAATATTGGAAACAGGGAGAAATAGCTAGCCTGGCTGTATATAGAGGGAACAAAATGCATGTAGGAGGATCACAGAACCTCATTCTATAACATGTTGTATCTTGTTTCCAACTGCAAGACCATTTATGGGATTGTTATCGCAGTGTGCGTGTGTGCGGGCATGTCATTATGACACAGTGTGGTCCTAGACACATCTATGCACACTGGTGCATAAACACACAGGTGCACACTGGCTGCTCTTTTTGTCTGTATGTCCATAAACTATACAGCAGTGCAAATTAAGTTTAAAGATAATGACATCCAACCCATGAACACTATTGTGGGGTGCCATTTTCCCACAATTTTTTTTTATTTGTTAGGTATTTGTAAGAAAAATAATGCAAATACAAGTCTGCATATTGCACATCAGCTATTGTGCAGGTTAATCAAATAAAATATAACAAACTGGCTCTATTCCCTGCTTGCAGATTAAGTTTAAGATTGAGTTTCCCTGTGTCTCACTTACACAACTTGCACAAGAGGAATTACGCTTTTAAAGGAACATGTTGTAATTTTTTTCTAAACCTTACCAAGTAGATGTTAGTGACTAATCCTAACCTGCGAGTAAAAACGACATCAAACAGTGAGTGGGGGAGAAAAAGTAAAACCAAGGTCCAAATTTTGGTCTCCTGGCACATAATCCTGCATTTTATGCATCCCTACCCTGCATTGTATGTCTGTAAAGAGGGTCTAGGCACAACACATGTTTTAGAAAAAAACTTTTAACTCTTAGAATAGACCTTTGTCCGATTCATGTTTAATTCAAGAAATATTAGTTCTTTGTGCAGAGCAGGTCCGTTGCAGTGTGGGTTTGTGAACCATCTGTTTGCACTGTAAGGCAGACTTTTAGGCCTCACACTCAGGCTTCACTCATTGCTTTTGTGCTGTCAACACCAGACACACAATGGCCTGTTCATAAGTGCTGCTGCAGTATGGAATAGTGGCAGTGAATAGCTAAATGTCAGCAAAGTGATAAATTCTCTGCCACTTTCCTTTCACTGCTTATCTCTTTATCTGCCTCTCCTGAACACCAAACATCACGCCTCTCGTAGAAATGAGGCCTACTGTCGGCCCACTCATTGACACACAGCAGTCCATTTCTTTTGTAAGAGGTCCAGGTTCCCAAACTAGCCAAGAAGCTGACAGAAAGATCCAGCCAGGCCAGATACTCTACATCTCCACGCTTTTTCTTTTCCCCACAGCTGTGCAAACAAATGTGAAAGAAATTCTCAGGAAATTTAATCTTGTAATTGTTTTGGCTTTTAAAAGAGCATTCTAAAGAGGTCTCCTCATTTTACACCAACTGTCTGCCAGCGTTTGTGGGAATAAATAGATTTTAAGTAGGCTTGGTCCCAAAAGTCTCGCAACAGCAGATTTTTGGAGGTAATTATTTCAACACTGGAGTTGCACTAAAGATTGTATTGTATAAGATTGCTTGTATTTTATCTATCTGTCTATTTGTCTGTCTGTGCAAAATGCACGCATGTGTTTGTCCTTGACCAGTTTTACACATAAAAGTAGCTCAAAAAACTTAAGAGCTTTAAAATAGAATCCAGAATCTCTTGCAGTAAGGAACAACCATCCTCACAGTAACTGAAACTAAATGTCACATCTGAGATTCATACATATCTGGTGCAATATTTGTCCAAGTAAATGCATGTTTTATGATGTACAGTAGTTGTTCACATGCAAGCTGGCAGCTTTTTTTCCTCAGAGGGTCTGACCAACTATTACCCGATAAATCCCCTGTCCCACCACATTAGCCTGCCAGAGCCACTTGGCTGGGATGACTGCAGCTTATGTCAAGCTTGTTAGCGTTTAGCGTTGTTGACTTGAGAGGGACTTGATATATGTCCGAGAAGTCTTTGTGCACCTCTCCACACAATCTATCCAGTTCAAAGAAAGATTTAAAAGGTGTGCTGATAAGTGTTGCTTTTTGGTTTTCAGCAGTGAATGCCACTAAACACAATTTTTGGTGCACTTTTTTTTTCATTCTTAATTTTTCTTTTAACCTGAAGCCCTCTTTACATGTTATATGTTGCTAACTCAATCCTTTTACTCCCATCTGCAGGCTGTGACAGGAAGATGTTTTGGTGAGAAGGATTTCCGAGGAGGTTTAGAGAATGGAATACTACTGTGCGAGTAAGTTATGACTATATTTGTTATTGTTGTTGTTGTTTTGTTTTTTTCTTGTAATCTAGTTGCAGAATGTTACACATCTCTGGTTTGTACGTTTATTATTCTTGAATAGTTTTCAATGATTAGTCATCTTACCAATTCATTGTAATGTTTTTGTAATTTAATTGTACATATGCTGTTTGGTTTAATACTTATAGTGGTACTGTATTTGTTTCAGTATCATAATGCTCTGGTTGGTAAACGTAAAATAATCACACATTATTTAAAGTGAATAGAAAGAACTTTAGCAGTCAAGCAGGTTTTTGTTTCAAGTACTTTGAAGTGTGGTCCAGTGATCAAAACGACTGGTGTCCGGTTCAATTGTCGTCTAGTTTGACTCTTGAACTGGTATACCCACTCATATTGAGTCGAGGTGCTGAAACGAGACTGAAAACACTCACATGCACTTGCGCTTTCCTCTTCCACGTCCCAGTTGCTGCCAGTGTTGCACAAACCCAGCGTTTGTGCTGTCTTTATTGTGAATACAGATATCAGAGCCAATTTACCAGTGTGCCCACTGGTTTGGGGATTTCTGGGAAATCATGGAATATTTAGACGTGCAGTAGTACTGTAAGTCTCAAAAATAAAAGCCCTTCATTGCTTTCTAAGTGACTGACAAAAGGGGGGGAAATTACAACCAAGTAAATAAAGACTAATTTAGCCATTTGTGCTGGATTAAAAGTGGCAATGCAAGTATTGCTATGGCATCATAAGATTTCCCTATTAAGTCCTGAGATAAAGTGACAGATGCTGTCGGAGAAATGGAAAGTCGTGCAATGTCCGGGATAATCTTGTGAGTAAATGGCTACAGATTGACTGTAGCCACTGTAGCAGATTGATTACAGACTGGGGATCATTGAAACAGTGCATTTATAGAGGTCATTGGCAAGAGCTGTGATCAAAATTGTGAGTCCTTGGTTACTGGAGCATATGACATGCTCTTGGCCCCAAAACTGCACAACCAGTCAAGTAATTCATTTACATATAATTCAGGTAGAGAGGAGACCTGATTGAATCAGTTTAAATGCTCTCCAACCTCTTCCTCATTTTCCTGATATTCAAAGAATTAGGAAATGTCCCTGTACACACTCATAAGATTATTTGTTTATGCGTCTAGATTTCTTTTGACTGTGCCTTTGTTTTGATAATAGATGACATGTCTCTCACAGTTCAACCATGTTAATGGCTGAAAGTGAAATTTTCAGGAGACACAAGTGGGCCTCTTTTCCCAGCATATAAGTTTGAATAATTCCATCAAAGCCACAGTGGGATTTGAAAACCATTTCCCCCAAAACATGTTTATAAACAAAGTCTTACATTTTAAAAAAGCAGACAAACATTCACATTCCAGGCAATTTTCAGAGTGAAAATACTGTCTTCTCTGATGCCATTACTCATTCTCCCCACCTACACATCTTAATATATTGGCATGTAGGTAGGATTAAGAACTGCCTTCTCCTGGGGTTGTTCAGAATTATTCTTGGAAATATACAGTGTAGCAGGAAATCTTCAACTTAACGTAGGAGTACATGAGGCATGCTGAGGGAAAGAGAGTTCACTGAAAAGGTAAATTACAGCACTTCATCTCAAAATACCTGCTGAAATACTATGAACACCATAAGACTGTTGATATCTAATACCTCGTATCCAAGGGCGGATTTTTCCTTTTTAGAGGAGAATCATTACAGCGCTTCCTCTGATGAAAACACGCACAAAAGATGAAACTGGAGACAGAGAGGAAGGGAGAGAGAGGCGGGAATGCTGAAACTGCTTGTTCATGGCTGATAAGCGGGCAGAGTTTGAGGAATGCAATGTACTGTACACTTCCCGCCAAAAGGTTTCGCATCGGCGTGGGTCTGATGAGAGATGACAGCACCAAGACAAACCTACTCATGTGTGCTTCCCTGTGATATAACATTTACTGGAACTAGTTAACAGGTCCCAGTGGGTGAAAGGAGCAGAAACGATTCTCCACTGTGATTTAGGATGCGTCGTCGTTATAGATGTTCCAGACGCCACAGGGGAGTTTTAGAAATGTTTCTTTATCCCTTTAAATTCCCCTTTCTTTTCTCTGTAGAGACACCCACAGTTTAAACCTATTCATGTATTTTGCCTGCAGTTATTTCATTCTGCTCTAGCGACGTTTCATCTTTGAAATGCATGCTTTGAAGTATTGAAGTCAACATGTCAGTAAAAGAAGTTTTAAAGCCACAACTCTTCTTTTTTATGCGTCTTTTGTCAGGTTGCTGAGCTCAATTAGACCTGGACTGGTGAAGAAAATCAATAGACTTCCAACACCGATTGCTGGCCTAGTAAGTGTTTTGGAATCATTCTTTAGACTGCTTTACAGCATTTTAACCAAAACTGAAGACCATTTTATAGTTTGCTCCTTTTTCTTTCATTGTCACACTGTCATACTATGATTCAAAGCTGTCTAATATCAAAACTTGCTGTCATATTCAAAGTCTTTAGACTACAGGCCACATTTAATTATACATTCATACATCACTTTTTTCCATATGTTTCAAGAGGAAGCTGGGGTAGGCCACAGTTACCACTAAACACTCTGCCACCCACTTTGCTGATTAAAGTAAAGATATGAAACACATTTTCCGTAAAATAACAGCTTGTAAGAAAATGGCTTTTCTTCCATTCATCACCCCAAGTACTGTTGTGTCATTGTGGAATTTGGGTGAGCTGATACAATCTCTCAGGGAAAAACGTGTTGTTAAGTCTGCTTTTCAAAAGTTGCTGAGTAGCAGTAGTAGTAGAATTCAGTATCCTAAAGTTATGGATGTGAATTAGATGAAGTTTATGTTACATTAAGCTGTTTCTTTGGTTTGTATTAAGATGGTGATTGTTTGTTGCTGTGGTGCACAACAGGCAAAGTGTGCATTAGCAGTCGCGTGTAACACTCAGCACTTAAAAGCTTACTTATTGTACAGTTCTGCAGTGAACCAGATAATCTTGAGAGCCCTTGGCTATGAAATATACTGGATCACTGCAGGAACACAAAAAATCCACTTGAGGATTTTATATGTCCCAAAGTCATTTACTGCCTCAACATTATTATTGGTGAGGTGCATCAAAACCAAAAGGATTTTTCAAAGATGTAGATGATAGAAACCCATTCCTGCTCCCAAAACCTCACATGGAAGTTGTTCATTGTTGTCTGTGGTTTTACTGAAGAATCCCAAGTTTGGGTCTTGCTTTGAATGAGATTCTGTGAATTGAAGTTGATCCGGACACTGATACTTTCCAGCTGAGTACAGTGCAATACAGTAGAGTTCTTTCATAACGACCTTAGACCTTAATCTGGATGAAGTGGCCTTTCAGGACCAGCACTCGCATGTAAACATAGTCATAGTGAAAGTTGATAGCATGTACTTCCATCTCTCTTCTCTTCATGAATAGCTTGTCAGTGTATAACTTCAGGCTGTCTTTGTAATTTTTTTCATATTCACGTTTAATTTAACACCTTTTTTTGTAAACATAGAACACCAAGAAGTAAAAGTTTTAAAAAAGTGACAATTAAAACTATATTTTATTAGTCATTCTGAAAATGCATGACTTATTTTGATCCTTTGGCAAATATCACTGTATTTAAGAAATAGGCAGTCTATTCTTGTATTGATAAGAAAACAACTGATGCTTTGCCCTGTTTTGTGTCATTGTGAAAGCTTTGCATCATCAGTTATTTAACTGTACTTTACACTGATGTGTTTTAGCAAAGAAAACTACTCTGGCAGAATGTTTCCTTAATAAAATGGAATTTCTGAATTAAATGTGATGATTGTCGATGATAGCAGTTTAGAGCAGAAGTTCTGGTACTTCAGCAACAAAAAATATGTAATTATTTAGATCACAACATCACAGATGAGGGATGGAGGCCGTGGTCTGGGCAGAATGGCTACTCTTGTCTCACTGTGCCACTAATAGCCGCCATTGAGTGCTCTGACTTTTAAAGAGCGTTGGATAATTACGCTGTCTTCACTATATGTTTTCTACCATAAAGTAATAGACTTTTCAAACCTTTGTACTTGGATCATTGTTGCATTACTTCAGCAGAGTAGATATATTTTATCCACTCAGCTCATGGTTGTTTTTTTTCAGGGTCCAAAGATGCTTTTCTGCTGAGCATCAAACCAACAGTATCTGATGATGGAGTTTTTACTTTTCATTTCCTGTCTTATTTTTCTCAACAGTGAACAGGAAACAAAGCTGTAACACAAGGGATATTATAAATGAGCATTTTTAAGCTTATTTGACGCCTTTTTGATGATATAAACCACAATCTGTAATCTGAAGATTTCTTCCACTTTGCAATAACATAACTCGTAGTTTATTGTGGAATACTTAGAAGAAGGAGTTTCAATAGCAGGCTCTAATTGAGACTGTTTGTACAAACAGCTAAAGAGGTGTTGCCCATTACTTTTGTCCACATAGTGTATCTCTGGTGGCATGGTGATGCTATAGCTAGAACTGTTGCATCACTGTGTCCACTAGTGGCTACTCCATGTCCCAAAGTTATAAATAAAAAGAAATCTAATTAGCCTCAGGTGTAGACACTTAAAGGTCAAAAAACACAGCACAACCATTACTAATTAGCTCAAAGGGACAATCAGTAACCCATTGACTGCCTGTTTATACTAGTAGCTAGAGGATAATATATAATAAAAGTTGAAACAAGAAAACAAAAAAAGCGGCTGGATGTTCTGAATAAAGTGACTCGTTATACTTACAACGTTTCATAGCTTTTAAGTTCCTGTGGCCTTGCAGGGATTTTTCTTCCTCTTGGCTTTGATTAGTGAGGTGAGAAATACATAAACAAGGGGACTGCTGTTATCTGGACCATCGTAATAAAACATAGCCTACTCCCCCTTCCTCTTCCTGTTTGGGGGCTAATGCGAAAACGAGTCTCTGTGGAGTTTAGGCTGTTTTATAATCACAGCAGCTACCTCAGTGTTTTGGCAGGTCGAGCTGTATAGGTCAGTGTTCGCTGGTTGTGGCAGATTCTTATCCCAGGCATCTCTGGGTTGACTGGCATGCTCATGTCTTATAGTGTGTTAATAGACATGCAACGGTGATCTCCTGGCAAGATGAGTAGTGGTAATTAATTAATATGAATAGTAGTAATTAATCTGCTTGAATAGATGTTTCATTAGACATGACATTTATTAGATCAAGTGTTTTATATTATTTTTAATAATAAACACTGGTATGTTACATAAATGCCTTCCAATTTGAACTTTACATATTTTGCATATCAATTTTAAAAATTCTATGACTCATTTTTGAAAAAAATATAAAAGTGTTTGCTGTCAACTCAAAATTTAATCTTGATCAACTTGAAGACTTTCTTTTTTTCAGTTTGAAGCAAAATTAATTATCCTGTTGTCATTAGAATATCTGTAAACCTGATTCACCACTGCAGTAAAAATTGAGCCATATTAAACTTTGCACCGTTAGAATAATTTATATGACTGATAGCTCTGAAAAATCCATTTCATATTTGGATATCTGAGGTGATCTGTGGGTGGCTTACCAAGTCTTTTGCAGTGTTTTTCTTGAAAGGGACAAAAACAATTGTCCAACATCAGGCCTTAAACTCTGACCTGCTTCCCTGAGAAAGTTGTTGTTCTAATTAGGACATTAATCAAATTCCAGTGAAGGTTAAGTCTGAAGAAATCCAAACATATAAAACTAATTTGACCTTTACGTCTCGGAATATGTGACCAATGTGTTAGCTAAAGAACATATGTTCTGATGTTTGTAAAATTAATTTACATTCCATTCTAATTCATGCTAATTTCACCACAATGCTGAAATTTTGAGAATGGACAGAGTGGACAGGGGCTTTATTTCTGAGTCTACCTCCAGACATCAAGTCCTCCTCCAAACACATTCAGCTGTCAGTCATTTCTTTGTGGTAGACACCCAGTTTCCTGTGGCAAGGACCTGCATATCAGAACAAAGTTATACTCCCTTCCTTAAAAACGCGCACACACACACTCTTTCCAAATACCCACTAAATTATCCCTTTATCTATCATGTTAGTTGCTAACAAATGAGCCAGATAAATCCCCTTTTGTTATTGTTATTTATTCTGGTTCCAGACTACATGATATTAGAACTAAACAGAGAAAATGTGGGATGAAACTGCTTAATTGGAAACAAGATTAAGTTCCTCTTTCACACTACCATATCCCCTGCCGCCCCTATCTATGTATGCTTCTTAGTTCTTTTTTCTTTTTCTTTAAATCTGTATTGTATTTGGTCTCATATTCAACTTTCTGCAATTTCAGATGTTAGGCAACAGCTCAAAGTAGACTCATTATGTCTGCTTAAAGATATTATTTGATCCAAGTTTTTGTGTGGGAAAAACAAACCATGTTGCCTTCCCTGTGTTACATCAGTATGATGATCATATTCTTAGAGTATGTTTCACAAAAATTCTAATCCTCCTCCTTTGTGAGTTGGAGGATTCCTTGTTCCAAGTGTTAACTCATTTCTACTATCTGGAAAATAAATACTAGTATTAATTGAATGCAGCTGATGTGAAAACCCTTTGTTTTGAAGTTTAATATGACCATGATCAGCTTAATCCTGTGGCAGGTGTGTCATTTCAGAAGTAAAATTTCTCAAAAAGACCTTGCTGGTCCTGTTAGAGAGATATCCTAGCATAAGTGTGTATATCTTTGGGTGGGGTTGCCTCACCAGGAGAGCAGAGATGGCACTGTCCCAAAAACACAGGAAGGTGCAGGGTGGATTTGGAGGGGTAGTTTGCTACAGTTGGAAAAGGATCGTGAGAACAAGTGTGCATGTTTGTCATTGTACCCATGCTTTACCCAGGTTTTTTTTTTTTTAATTTTATACTTGGTAGTGTGTACATATAAATAACACTCCAAGTTTTATGTGTCTGAATATTCCAAAAAGAGTTTATTTAAAGCAGCATTTTGTGCAAGCGCATGTATACAAGCACAGTGTGCTTGTGTTTGGCATGTGAGAGGGAGAGACTGTGTTTGGGACAATTGGGGTGGAGAGGAAATGGTGACACCCTGAGAGAGAGAAAGGGAGAAAAGAGTTTAGGTTGTGGCCCTCTGAAAGACTGAGAGACATAGAAACAAAGAGAGCGGGAGAACCTGGGAACTGGAGAGGAGAGCCTGGCTCAGGTTGCGTCCAACAAAGAGTTTGTCAGAGAGCAAAGGAGAGTGAGGGAGAAGGACTAAGACGATGGGCAGAATAAAACATTGAGGAGAGAAGGAAGGAAGGATTCGAGAAGAAGCCGATAAACAAGAAGCAGGAAATATTTGAACAGAGGAACCCGTCAAGAGCGAAAGCTGGAGTAATCTGAGAGATGAGATGTACGAAAGCTGGGCACAAAACCTGATGGTGTCACATTTCTGTTGAGCAGGTATCCTGATTTTTATGGCGAAGAAAGTATCTGGTCATTTCAGTTTGTTTGGCTGACAGAGACCTTGGAAATGTTTGTGGGACATGGTTCATGTGGGATAATTTAAGAGAATGTTGACATTTTCTCTCTTTAGCTGTTAGTGTGCAAAGATGTTTCTACCAGGAGTTCAGTCTATTTAATCGAAAAGAAAATATAAAATTGGGGTGGGGGGGGAAGATTACTACGCCAATGAAAATAAATGAAGTAGACATACTCAGAAGGGCTAGAACTGTGTCAACAGAATCACTTTTAGCAGTTAATATTGGTTTGTATATTCATTCCCTTTATTTTTTAGATGAACTTTGATTTGATGAAATAATGAGCCAGGCAACATGTTGATTTAAATGTTTAAGTCAATAAGTGATCTGTCTCACCTGTGTGACTCGCATGTTTCGAGTAGTTCAGTGTATATTCATGTTAAATGATATGGTCCTTCTTGCAGAGTTTGCATTTAGAATAGAATAATAGAATAATACAATTCTGTAATTATAATAGAAAGTGTATATTAGTTGAGGTCTTGCATGGTTTATCTGATGTAGCTTTTCTTTCTGTCTCCTAGTATTTATCCCAATGAAATTGTGCTTTCGCTCTACAGGACAACCTCAGTGTGTTTTTGCGTGGCTGTGAGGAGTTAGGACTGAAGGGCTCCCAGCTCTTTGACCCTGGAGACCTGCAGGACACATCAACACGCCCCACGGCCAAGTAAGACTCGACCACTTGAGTTATTTCCACAGATAATATCTACCATTTGAACAAGTCGAGTCCTGCAGAGTTGACTGTGTAGATTTGACCATATATACTGTATGTAGAAAAGTCTAATGTGATGCTTTCCAGATGGTAAAACATAGATACATGGATGACAAAAAAGAGCCTAAAAGTTAGTTGATGAATTTTAATCAGTTTGCTTAGTTTGTGAATGTCTTAGAATTTACTGTTTTTTGCGCTCTGTTGACACTGTTACTGTGGCACTAACTAAAGGTGACAGTTTTAAAATAAAACTTACTAATGTGAGCTTTAAATTATTTATAGCTTTGACATTTATTTACACAAGACTCTAACTTTTATCTCTCTACAAAACAGTGAGGGTGCTGTTCTTTCATAGTAAAGTGAAGCTTTGGTGAATGGAATTTTCCTAAATGTTTCTCTGCTTCAGAAGGTAAATATCTCCACATTTACCTTTGGAGATATTTTTCTCTGTTGTTATAGGACAGATGTTTAAACTTTTTAAATTATTCTTATCACATTTAAATTGAGGTTTAAATTTTCAAACAAAAAAGACAAAAAAAACTGTATTTCCTAAAATTCTTTGTTGGAAATGCTCTATATCACTAGATGGTGATGGTGAACACTTTTAGCCTGCTTGTCTCAAACACTGGTTGTGCATTTCTTTGTCTCACTTTGTCAGTAACCCGTCTGTCATTCTCTGCATCAGACAATCAAGCAGTTCACTGAAACACAAATAAGTAGACGGGAGTCAATGGAAGTTTGCATGAGCCTGTGCCAGTGAAGCAACAATGACATATCTGTGAGACACAATTGGTCTCTGTCCAAATAAAACACAAGGGTGTGCATCACACACTGAACCATGACTCCTACTTTGTTGCTTGGTAACAAAGCCAACTGCATCTAGCTTTTCATACTGTATATGTGTTTGTGTGAATATGTGGGTGTTTCACTGTCTTTGGCATGCACTGTCTGCTGGCTGTGTATTACCAAGGTTTCATTCACAGAAGGGTTTTAAAGGTGCTTTTGGAGATGGGGCAATGCATCTCTATTTTGTTTGCGTCTCTGTTTATTTATTCTTGATTCAGCATGTGCACATATCTACAAGTATAATAATTTAGTTAATGTAAGAAAGATCTAATCAAGATTGTTAGATGAAGAGGGACATATAATTGTGTCATTTTCATAACACTGTTTACAACTGGTTTTGAGTGATGTGGTAAAAAAGAAAAATGTAGGTATATATCGAAACAAAGAACAGGGGCCCAGGATAGAGCCTTGGGTAACAACACAATTAAGTTGGGCGACTCATTAGCATTCATAGTGAGCCTGTACCTAATATGCCACGGGGTGATTTTTTTTCTCTTTCTGTCATTGATTGTTTAATAGCATCTCCAAAAACATGCAGGCAGTAGTATATTAAAAATGATGCAATCTGGATTCATATTTACTCAATACACCATTGCTTCTATTGACATGTTAAAATTGAACTTTGCTTTCATTGTTCAAGTAGCCCTGCACTTCATCTGGTGCTTATGTAACTCTCTCACATATAGAAGGTTATTTCCTACACCTTTACTCTTCTAGAAAACTTTGGACAGCTAGGGCTCAGACAAACAGATTGTAGTGCACTGTGAGCTGAGGAATAGAATATCTACTGTTCCTGTTGATGGTCATGGCTCATTTTCCAGGATAAGCAATGGTTTGCCAGGTAGTGGAGATGAGAGGAGATGACAGCTGTGTTTCTGTTCAGCAGTCTAGTGGATTTCACAGAAAATTTTGAAATGCTGTAAAATATAAAACACAGGTTAAATCTTTACCTCAGTTGCATTATCCATAAATATACTGATTATGGCTAAGTTAATGCCACTGGCAGTAATTATGGAAACCATTTAAAGCTTTCATCAAAAATAAATAAACATTAACTCATAAGCAGAAAGAATAATGTTACTATCATCACATAACATAGAGCTAATAGAGGGAAATGTCTTGGTAGTTATGTTTAACAAAAAAATATAGTGTAAATAATAAATTATGACTTTCAAAGCCAGATTATAAAATCTAATCACGTGAGAGAATTTTTTCAGAAATAACTAGCTAGCCAATTTGTAAAGGCTTTTTCAAATGTTTGTTTTCAGCCATAAGTTACTTTATATCAGTTTTTACAAATTTGATATTAAACTACTGTATATACCCATGCTTAATATACATTTGACATATGTAAGAGAAAAGAATAAGCAGCAATATCATTACTAGTTTATCTGTTTTTAGCCTTTACATTAAATACATTTTGTCATTTAAACGACAAAGACAAACATGCAGGAAAAAAATGTAAGAATATGAGAGCTGTTTACATTAGCTTGGGCCTCTTAATATGATCTAATACCTTGTGGAATGTGTATTTGTCCTTTGATTGTGAACTTACTAGCTAACAGCAGAGAAAAGGTACTTGTCTCCATGTTTATTTAGTCAACTGACAGAATGAGAGGATGATGAGGGAGGGGTTGCTGTTCATGCTCTCAAGCTCATTTCACCTTCTCCACCTTTATTTGTTTCTCATGTACCTGCTGCCATTCAAAGCCCAACTTTGAGTGTCACTTGCATGTTGAATGAGTTGGCCTAAGTTAAGCAGAGTCTCAGGATGTGTTGTGTGAATTATGGCATAAAATAGTTGTGTTCTGTACCTGTAACATTGAAATCCCCACATAAGAAAATCCTGTATATAAGTACAAGATAAGCTATTTCGTGTCCTTGTTTATCTTTTCCTTTTGAATCCCTGGAAGTACAATATATATATAATAAGGACATGTTAAGCTGAGAGCCTTCGTAAAGATGTTTACGAAGGCACCAAATAAAAAAATAAAACTGCTGTGTGCATTTATACATCAAACAAATGGGTTGGTTCAGCAGTCTTTGGAGTCTTGGGAAATGTACTGTAGATGAAAACAAGTGTACTACATGAAAAGAAAAAGTGCGCAAGCATCTCTGGTTGAACTCCTCTACATTTGCCTATAAGCAGCCCAGCAAAAGATAATTCCAGTCTAATTCGTGTTCACCTCTTGGCTATACATAGTTTCCTGGTATCCCTCCCATCCATTATGCTTTTTTTTTCCAAATTAAAGGTTATTATTCTTAATTTTAAAAAACTGTAACATTTAAGCTAAATATGAGTTTCCCATAATTAATTGTTTTTAAGTTGACCTTTTATACATTGTCCATAAAGATATTTTTTAAAAAAAAAGTAAAATGTTGTGAAATGACCTTATGCTGGTATGATATACATTAGTTATTTTTATTGACCTTGATACTAAGATATAATAACTATTCTGGCTTTTCCCAAGTCGCTAATGTTTAATCAAGTATCAATTTTAACAATTTATTGATCCTGTGATCCTCTCATGCTGTGCTGATCCAGATACAAAGATTGTGGCAGGACATAATTGCAATCAACTCTAGTTTAAGAATACTTTAAATGTTTTTGTTGCCTTTTTTTTTTCTTTTTGTTATCAAAAAGAAAAAAAATATTTTATCCATTGTTAGATTTTTATTTTGCCATTCATCAGGCTTCACGTGTCTTTCACAGCTTAAGAAAAGGCAGATTGTGGATTTTATGTGATTGAGACTATTTAAGAAAACAAAGTCTCACACTTGTATGCGTCTGTGTTTTAGCCTTTGTTTTCTCTGTCTTTGTTTTTCACCTCTCAGCCTAGAAATTTGTATTTCTACAACATGAGTGCATTTTAGTCAGGTTTACAATTGCTTCATTCCACTTCCCATTTATAGCTCACGTGGTAATCCGCAAGATTCACATCATTTCATTTTGGCAGCGTCTGTGGTGCTAAGTGGCCTCCGCTGTGGTGTTCTCTTAGAGACGCTCCACCTCCCAGAGATCAGTTGGCAGTCAACTCACTAGGCTACCACTATAGCACGTGTCTCTTCTATCTACTACAAAAGTATTTCTCTTTGTGAATTCTGGACTTACCATTTTAATTTCAGTGTTTCTTTCCTTTCTATTTCAGCAGTTATTCAGTTGCTAAGACTGTTAACGAAAGGTTTTGCCAAAATGTTAGCTTTCTGTGCGTGGGCTACAGTCACTGCAGATTCTTATATTTCACAAAGTTTAGTTTTTTCTGCTGTTTCACATAGATATGTGGGAGATGGCACATCTTGAAGTTGTCTGCTGTTATCTTTATGTAAGGCACTTCACTGAATAGAACCAGAAGTCTCACTACCTCCTCTGTCTGTCTCTCTCTGTGTTTCATTCTCCAGGGGAAGTGACGGCAGTCGAAAGCTCAAGAATGTAAGTGATACTGTCAGGTTACAGTGGGATAATTTGTTTGTGTGCTAAATACATGTTTGGAAAGAAAGTGTTATTCTGGTGCTGTGTTTCTCTTTTTGCTTTCACTATCCATGATTTCAATGGCTCTTACTAATCCGTGATCCACCTCTGTGTTTTCCTGTTAAAAAGTTGTTCCTCTTTTCTACATTCTTGTCCCTGGGCCTGGATCACTGGGGTTCTTTCTCTATATTGTGGGGCATTTACCTTTACATAAAGTACCTTGACACAACTCTTACTATGAAATGGTGTTAAATATCTAGTTTCTATTCTGTCTGTATTATCCTTTATTACCTTTCCACTTTACCCTGTTTATGTGCATCTGTTCATGCATCTTACTTTGTTTGTTTTAGATGGTATGTTGGTTTTTCATATTTTTTGCTTAGTGTTTTCTTGCACCTTCGAAGTCAACTATTTCTACATATTCTGTGAGTCTAGATTGATTTCAGGCGTCTTTATTCTTGCCTCTCTTACAGCCTTTTAATTATTTAGAAGCCCGTTATAGTCACTGTCTGCTCAAATCAGCACCTTCCTATCCTTTTTCTAATAATGCCGCTTTAAGAAGTAGAACACACAATGCTGGCCCTGCCTACTCTGCAGTCAAAGCAGTTCTACTCGCGCTCTCTCTCTCTCGCTATGTCTCTGTCCTCCCCTCCTCTCTCTGTGATGCTGCTGTGCACTGTACAAGTTAAAGTGTCGAACTGCAGCACTGGTCAGGCCTGTTAGCTCATTTAGCTGACTAAACATGGGGGACTCCAGCATTTGCAGCGGTGGCAAATGGCTAACATATTCCCAGCAGCCAACACTTTTGCAAGGAACCTTCTGCTGTGATGTTCTGTAGATTCAGGACTAAGGACTAGGATTTGACAGCAGCTGTCTCTGCAACACATCAAATATTGAGTGGTGACGAAACTGCATCGAAAGGAATTTGCTGATGTGATGACAAAGGTGTTGTTTAGCAAACAGCAGATGGGACGTTACCATTTTTAAAAGAGGTATGCCTGGATAAGATACTGCTGAATCTGCTGTGTTCATGAGACTGTTATTTAGCAGGTAAAGGTGTGAAGAAGAAGGCCTGATTATGCATAGTGATGACTGTGAGGTAACAAAACAAAATCTGTATCTGTATGCATGTCTGCATGCACTGGATAGTGCTGAGGTCCTGACATAATAGGTGGAATTTTGGCTTCGTTCATGACCCTGCAGTGTGTGACTTTAAGTGTGTTTGCACATGAACCAAAAAGGTGAATGTTGGTTTCCAGTGGAACTTCCTTGACAGGTCTGTCCACGTGTGCACTGACAGGCAGCTGCTGAAATTGACAAGGCAAAGCATGTGTGACGCTATGCATTATTCTGCTGTCACGTCGTTTATTTTCATTCCTGACTGTCGAAACTCCGCTGACATGTACTTAAAGTTTGCCTTTGAAATTCTTTAAGAATGCTCTTCGTTAAGTATTGGTTGGTTTAGTGCTGCATGTGTAAATCATACAGACAGAGTTTTGGAATGTGATTGTGGAGTTTGGGATTGATAAGGGTGTGTTTACAGCACAATAGTAAGCAAGTGAAACACATTTGGTGCTGACCCAGTTCCAGTGGGAGTTGGCATGAATCTGCTATTGTGGTGACACAGAAACTCCATATTCTGCTGCTGAGAGAGCTGCAGTATGCAGCTAATGAAGCTAAACCTCAGCAGCTGTGTTGTCACAGCTTCACCTCTGTAGTGTCAGGATATTAGATAAAAAATCTCATGTGGTTCTGAAAATATGGCTTATGAAACTAAAATTGTATAATAGTTAGAGTCAATGATTGATCGATGGAACTGTCCCCAGTTGCAGCTCAATCATGTTTCACCCTTTAATAAGACTAAAAGTTTAACTTATCTTCATCGTCCAACACAGCTTCACATAAAAGGTCTCATTTAGCTTTGTGCTTATTCTGATCAGCAGACTGGTTCTTTTGCACTCCCTCCAACTGCGCTTGAATGGCAGAAGTTGTTTACACTGACAGTATGACTGAAATAAACACATTAAGCCTTGCTGAGCTTTCTTATCAAAGCGCTCCCTGTGGACAGCTCGTTGACATGGACACAGTAAATATAGCTGGGAGCTCTTTGCCAACAGTGTTAAAGGTGCAGCTCTGTGTGATTTCCCTTTGGCTGGAGTCGGTGTGTAAATTTTACATTTTAGACATTTAGCTGACAAAAGAACTTCAGTTCGTTGGTTCCTCAACCACAGTCAGTTACGTTGGGGCATTTGTTACAACCAGTGGTGCCAAAACAAAAGTAGAGGCTCTTTCAGCTGCTCATTCAGCTGCTGTTAATGTGTTTCAGAGAGTTAAGAATGACCGGGTAACTGATATACTCAGCACTAAGCTAGCTAACAGGCAATTATAAATCACTGTGACCACAGAAAGGTGGCTATATGTCAGCAAGAGAAGTGCCTGTGACCAGTTTCGGTGTCTGAACAGTGCCTCAGTGTTGTTGTGTTTCTTCCAGCTGCGTTTGCTAACTTATCACTTCTTTGGAAGAGGCTGGGCTGCAATTACCAGGAAACTAGCTGGCACTGTTTTACAAAAAAGGGAAAAGTGAAAGCAAGAGAGTGGGTGTTTTGTTGTAGTTTTTTCTTTGTTTTTTTCTTTTTCCTTCAATGCATCCAATATTATTTATAGCTATTTGACTGCTTTGCTGCATGAACATACCAGAGATACACCCGTGTAGCATATTTTGAGTTGACAGGCTAATGAACAGTGTGAATCCAGGTTATCATTTTGAAGACTTGGGATGCCAGTGGCCTGTGAGGCTGCTGCCCAGACTGCTTTTTCTCTGCTAGTGACGATTAGGATTTGAAAACTAATTTTTAATGTTATTTTTCTAAATTAATAAGTTTAATATTGTTGGACTGTACAATTTGTTTAAGGTGATGTAAGGCCGACTGGAATTAAGACAGAGTGCTTTGAGTTGGTATTGAAATGTGATCAAGTAGCTCTTTAGTTTTAAAAGGTTAATTTGTTTCATGCTTTTCTTTTATTGGAAAGATCAGCTGATATTTTTTCATGATTTTTGTCTGCATTTCTTCTTTTCTTCAGGTTTTAATTACTATCTACTGGTTGGGTCGTGCTGCCAATAGCTGTACATCCTACAACGGGCCCACGTTGGACCTGAAAGAGTTTGAGGGCCTGCTGTCACAGATGCGAAAGGTTGGATAGCTCATGTTTATGCCAGCGATAAAAATATAATGGAAATCTCAAGTACATGGATAATATAGTCAGCACTTGCTTTTCCCCCCCATTATGTCTCTCTTAGTAACCAGAGCTATCAAGTGTAATAGGTAGGGAGACCATATGCTATATTAAATATTTGATCCCTGCAGTAATTCATTTCTACAGCCAAAGTGACCTGAGGCATGACACACAGCTTCTGCAGAATCACTTATTTTGGAACTGAGATTCAGAAAATGTGTGTTTGTTCGCTGTACTAACATTTCTGAGAAAACACCTTTCACCCGAGTTCCAGTCAAGAAAATTGAATTTAACCTACCTTTTACCTTTTTAATGACCCAAGAAAAAGGAGAAAAGTTAGAAATGGCAAACCCTCAAGACACATACATGCATACACCCTCTGTGACCGTCATTCGTAGCCATGATGTCAGTTCTGTGCAATTTATTCCACTATGTGACGTCCTTTTGCTATTCTGTAAAACTGGGAAATTGCTGCCAATTCAGCAAAAATACTTTCCCAGATGTTCACACGTTGCAGACGGACAACACAAAGCCATAATTCCACAAAGCAAAAAAAACTTTGATAAAATGAAGGAAAGCTCATCATGTGCAGGTGCATGAAATTCCAGAGTGACTATTCACTTCCCGCCACACTTCCAACAGTTACTAAATGGAAGCTGGACCTTACCAAAACTGATGATTGAAAAGCACTAAGCAGGTAAATGTGAGCTCAGCTGCGCTCTTATTTACTTTTTGTAAAAAACTTAGTTTAAGTGCTTGTTTTAAAGGGTGAGTTACGAGGGAGATGCATATTTTCTTACTTAACTGGTATAGTGGTATATAAGTTATAATATATTGGTTTAAATTGTGTAAAAGTGAAAGAAACAAATCACACATGACTTCTGCTGCTGTAGAGCCTGTTTTATAAGCATAACAAAGACATTTAGGAGAGTTTGGGAGTTGCATAACAGATGGTAGAGGGGTCATGGGCAGGAAGTCTTTTGGTAGACAGGAAAGGCCTTTCCCCACCTTCCATTAGCTGCAACAACACATTAAAGCTGTGGACAGAGAAAGGGAGGGGTCACTAAGGTGAAGAGAAAATGATGAAGAGTGATGTAGGTAGAAGAAGAGAGAGGTTATTGGAAAAATAGATGTGGGCAGAGTGGAGACTTGCAGCATGACAGCTGTAGTGGACACAAAGGCCAAACAACACAAGTTTGGGGGACTTCAGTGACGACTTATGGAATATGCAGCGAAAATTCCTAATTCATTTTAGGGTGTTTGATTACTTTCATTACTCTCCACCATTTGTTATCACTCTTTTTTTTGTGCTCATGCATTTTGTAAAATGTGTGTATGCATTCTCAGGAGACAGAAGAGGCAGAGAGCCCTAAACGCAGCATCCGGGACAGTGGCTACATTGACTGCTGGGACTCTGAGCGCAGCGACTCTCTCTCTCCGCCACGCCACGGGCGCGAGGATTCATTCGACAGCCTGGACTCCTTCGGATCACGCTCAAGACAAACCCCGTCACCAGACGTCCTGGTCGCCCGCGGCAGCAGTGATGGTAGGAAAAAAATTTAGTCTATACACTCTTCGATTCACACTGAACTGCTAGTTTTAGTTGACTGTGAAAGACTGGTTACAATGGCCACCCTTTAAATCACAATTTGCAGGTTAAATATGTTCAGTAGCCATTGTGTTGTTTTAGCTATAGCTGTTTTTCCTGTGAGTGAGAAGTAAGTCTTTGTGCAGGTTGGGCAAGGTGCACAGATGCAACATATAGATAAATGAGGTTTATTGTGCTTTGAATGCTACTGTATGAAGGCTTGTTGTTCTGGCTGTGTTTTTGCAGGACAACGCCCAGTTCAAGTCAAAGGCTGTTTGAGAGAATAACATGAATAATCTCTGTACTGTTTTGAAGTCAATTTATGGCTCTTGTTATATTTAAGCCATGGTAATGTACATTGTAAAAGGAATTCAGTAGTGGCTGGGCTCAGTTCCAGTGTCTGTTACCTCTCTTAGACCAAGGGCTACAATCGCACCGTATTAAAGCTCTCTGTGTTCTTCACCTTATCTGACGTCAATCTGCAGTGTCAGAAAACATCCTAGAGTCTAGTTTCAATAACAAATCTGTCCACATTTGGTTTGGTTTCAAACACATTTCAGTTATGTAATATTAACATATGCTCCAACAAGCAGGTGATGTAACACCAAAGGCATTTCATTTATTCATCTTTTTGGAAGGGAAAATTCAAAATTTATGAAAAGATGAAGTTGGCAAGGCAGCAACAGCCACACAGCTTCTGTTTTGTCCTTTCTTTTTGTTTAGAAATTTTGAAAAGTACTTCTTGTTACAGTACAAATTAGAGCCTGTCCTTATGAAGAAGTAAGCAGGGAGACTTTAAGCTGTAGTTTAAACAGTGAAACACTTAAACCCTGCTTATTCAGGGAAAGCTCTATGAAATCTTAGTCCTTAATTCCCCTAAAAATGCACAATGCAGTAGATTTATTTTATAACTCTATTTCTTTATTAACTCTGTTGCTTATCTAATTAAATCTAGTATGAATGAAAATAGTCTCAGCTATCATACTTGTCCCAGCTCGCAGTCTTAAGGTGTTTGTACCATTCCTCATACCACTGACATCTGCACAAAAGTATCTCTGTGCTTGATGTTTGAACCTTTTGTCCTTAGTTACGGCTTTTTGATGCGTTTCTTTAAGTGTGCACTCAGATGAGTGACAGCACCAAAGACTAAGGAAGGTATGACCTATCTCTATACAGTATGTGAGACAAAGAAGAGGAAGAGTTGTGGTTTCATGAAGGAGCTTTCAGTGGTTTTGATCTGACACTTGACTGGTATGTCAAGGATTATGAAACTAACAGCTCTTGGTTTTGAGAACAGAAGATATTGTTACATATAATGTATGTATATATGTAAAAATATGGTCTTTGTAATTATTTGGAAGGCATCAAATAGAGATTAAATATGTATACTTTTAAATTTGTCACATTAATTTCTGTCTTTGTCTCTAGATTTCCCTCAACGTGTTTACATTGCTTTGTTGTTTATTACGAAAAATGCTTACTACTGTATATGTGCAGTTTAAGACATCCGACATGGTAGCATGGCACTTGCAAGACCAGCATAAGCTGCAAAACCTTTGAAGTGGCTTTGGGCTGATGTCAGAAATTGAGTTAAAAATACATTTTGGTCTCACATGAGTATTTTATAATGCCAAACTGGCCACATGCTTTCATTGAAAGCTGCTAATTGCTAGACTGTTTGCGGATTTGAAGGTATAAAATTTTAATGGTAGACTATAAAAAAGATTACTGCGTTCGTCACACAGTGTAATGTACTTGTCATTGCTGTGCTGAATGTGGGAAAAACTGAGGAAAAGCATCCTGTCTGATTATGTTTTTGTTTTGAGGGAAGTGCAAAAGGAAACTGTTGTCCCTTGTTGTCATCAACAGTCAAACTATAGTGCTTTAAGGAAAAATCCGCAATGTATCCTGTGGTTTTTTTTTTTGTTGTTTTTTTTTTAAGTGTTTACTTTATTGTTGTAGATAAGTAGCTTTCATTTTTGGTTGTAGAAGCAATATTCGCTATTTTTTTTAAAAAAGTGCTAGGATGATGGTATCCAAAACATCCTAAATATGGGCCAATGAACAAGTTTTAGCCAGTCTACTGAAAGTTGACCCCTTACCATGTTTCTCTTTATTTTTTTTTTAAACCTTTTTTTCAAGTTTAACGTAGGTTGCACTGCCTGCTGTCATTTTGTCTATTAAAAAATATGGACTGTGTAGGCTTGGTGGGGTGCCAGGCGGGTAGAAAACCTTTTATTAGCGATCTTGTTAACCACATGCACACACATGCACATGCAGCTTGAAAGAGTTAAGAAAACCAGGCAAATGTTTATTGTTGTTGTCTGTCTACTCATGTTTGCTAATAAAGGTAGGCAAGATATCGCTATACAGGGTGTCCCACAAGTCACTATATACTTTTAATAGAGCCCTAAAAAGAAACTGCTACGTTCTCTTCATGCTTGAAGTGGGAATTAAACATACAATAAGCAACACCAGCCTGACGACCCCCAAATCTGACAATAACTCAAGTTTTTCCGGCCGTGACCCAAAATTAGCTTTTCAAGGGTATTCCACTATTACGCAAAAAGAAACTTGATGGAATAAATGGGCTCTGTTTTCTTAAAAATAGCCTCGAAAAAAGCTGCCACAAACATTCTTTCAACCTCTCTTGTTTATACTACAGAAGCATTACCTAATCAATTTTTCCACCGACACATGTAACTCACAGCTGATTAGTCACACTGTCAACCTGCTGACACCTACATATCATCCAAAGATTGAAAAGAACGAAGAGAGTTGATAGCTGATGAACTGAGGAGGCAGATTGAAGTTTAGCATACCGCTACCTGTGGTGGAATTTCCTTTTAAGTTTTGATAAGTTTATTTTATTTCAGAAGCACTTTGTGATGCATACATGCTTTCAAAAGCTACATATTTAACATCACAATCTTGTGATATTTATTATTCCTGGTTATCAAAATATCAGTGATCAAATGAGACCCACAGGTACAAACTAGATATTTTTAACCCAGGGGGCTTTGAGTACATCTAGCCCCCTGGGTTAAAAAAGAATCCTTTTGTTAACATCCATACAAACTTGACTCCAGCAGGTTTTCCCTGCCCTGACCTTTAGACAAAGCCCTTTCTCTGTTCAGCACTGAAAACTGACTTCACCCTGACAGAAATTAGGAACTTTGATTCAATCGAGAAATTCAATATTGGCAATGCCCTTTTGTTTGGGCTATGTGTGGAGATGGATACGGTTTGGATAAATGAGGCACTTTTGTGGGCTTCTATAGTAAAATTGTCCTTCTCACTTTCTCTGTTTACAGGGCAGCGCCCACTGCCAGTCAAAAGCCGTTTGAAAGAATGATTGAATGATGTAATTGAGATAGTTTTAAAGGTCTTGTAGAAAATATCTCTCCAAAGTGTCTGAAAACTATATGTTTTCAGACTCCTGGCTTCATACATAATCAATGAAAAATCATCATAAACTGAAAGCATAGCTTTTTTTCTCGTACTGCCACATAAACAGTTTACGATTGTAAGAATGATATTGTCTGTATTCAAACTTGGAATCTTTTTTTAATTTGTTTTAATTTTAGTTTGCATAGAAGTGAAAATGATCTTATATAAAGGCAACAACTGTTAATTTTGTAAACTAAAATGTAGAGTGTAACTAACGCTTGTACGGACACGTATAGCTGGGGACCCGGCAGCTCAGTAGTCATTCCTGTTGTTCTTCTTTGAAGTTCCCTTGAAGGCTTGTGCCTCGGATGTCTGGATAGTTGGTGCATTATAATGTAAAGTCTCAGCAGTGTACGGTGTATGTGGTCAGTGTTTCTGATCACATTCGAGTGGTCAGAAAAACAAGCATGTGCACAGACACCCACATGGACACTCGCACTCACCATCTGATGATAAAAGTCACTCAGACAATAGCGGACTCACAGATGAATATAACAAAGCTGACGTTTGTTCACATTCATTGGATGTCTTAATGATGATGCACTTTCATCAGCAACTGATGTGCTTCCATGCACTGGAAATAATACATACTACGTATTAGTTACTTATTTACTACTATTGGTATTAATAGTAGTACATTTGTGTTATTTCTTCCAGTTTTTCTTTTTGCATTGTACAGTTATAATAAATGCTACGTATTTGTAGTTAGCAACACATTGTTGAATTAATTATTTCTCACATTGTTCTTACATTTTGTCTTTTCATACTTGGTGTTTTGGACATTCGTTACAACTTTTCAGTTACTGCGATCATTATTGAACTACACTTTGTAACTTTTTCTTTCGTAATGCAGTATAACTAGATGATGATGATGATGACTATTGATGTCACTATATTTTTCTAAAATCTTGGTACACTATGGACCTGACCCATGATACATTTTCTCTCAAGCTTCACTATTACCATGTGTGCAGAGGGAGCACATCATCCTGTAAAAAACATATGTTGTTCCTTAAAGATGGATCGACTTGGATGGCAGAGTCCCTCATGTTTCCATTGCATGGGTTAAGAGCCATAATTGAACCCTTCGTTGTTAGAAGTGCAGATTTCTCGAAGTCTTTTTTTGGACCTTGATCTGTCAATCTTTGAAACCACATAAAAAGCCTTTTGATAGAAAAAGAAGCTTTTCACAAGTTCAAATGTGACAGCTGCTTCCACGTGTATGTCCACAAAACTAAGGGAAGATTTTATGACTTAGATCTGGTTAAAATTCTTGGTTTGTACTCTGAATATATATACATTGAGTCATAAATTTATAGGTCATAGTCTGAGTACACATGCACTCAAAGGGAGGAGACAGTAGCACATGTGCTGAACATCTTTGAGAGGAATTTTTAGCGACCTTGAATAAAGCAAGGCTGCAGTTATCTGTTTGCTGCGGGTTTTAACATATCTAGGCTTTGGTTTGCAAAACATTGCCAAGTAATCGTGGATGTGACTGGTATATCTTCAGTAAATCACTGGAACTATAAACATGTGACCTGCTGAATGAGACTGAGTTTCATTTCTTTCTTCTATATGTTTTTAGAGGATCACAGTGGGCCATCGCACAGAGGAATTTAGGACCCCAAGTAGGGAAAGTCCTTAAGCAATAAACTTCTGCAAAGCCAGGTGTTACCACTGATATTACAAAGCTAACATTATGTTTAAAATCTGATTCACACAGGAAGAATTTACTCCGTGTCTAACTGCGTGCTAATATTTAGTCAGCACAAGCTGCACAATGCAAATTTAGTGATGATTTATGTCACCTGCTTTGTTTCATAAAAACGGGCTTGCATCTGATTTATGCTCTGTGGCAAGAATGCACAGTGGTCTAATAACACTATTAGACCACTGTAATTTTGTTATGCGTATATGAAGGTTTAAAGAAATAAATCTGGGCTTTCTGCCACGAGACTCCTCAATCAACAGTTTTTCCTCTGATCTTATTTTTGGGTTTAATCTCTTATGTCTCCCTCTTGTTCTCCCTCTGTCTCTCTCTTGCAATGACTCAGCAAGATACAGTTTTCTTGCTGTGTAGGATACTTAAAATGAAGTCGTTTTTTATCGTTTTTTTGAACACATTGCGATTGAAAAGGGGCTTTAATATAACACATACTTGTGTTTACATGATTTGTCACAAGTGTAAATGGGCTGAGAACTGGGTGCTTTGTAGAGTATATCTGAGTTTCTGATTACTTCTATCACACTTTGAGTTTTGTTGTTTTTAGCTTATTTTTTCTTAGCATTGAGGTAAAGGAAATCAGTATTAGCAGGTAGCATTGTTCCTGCCATTTTGCTTAATTTCAGAACTTTTAATCAGTGTTTCTGTCATATCATATCAAGATGTACAGCATCATACCATGACCAATGCAAAAAAAGTGGTTATGTTTTTCTCATGCAAAATACTTTTTGAGAGACATCGCTGTGTAGTCTCTAAAGACACACAGTGCATATATAACATGTAGTATAGTCTGTTTCTTCCATATGGGTTAAAAAATACAATTTTGATGAAAAATGTGTCCTCTGGTGCCAGTGAACACTTCTGTTCGTCTCATTAGGCCGTGGCAGCGACTCGGAGTCTGACGGCGCTCCTCACCGGAAGATGCCAGACGTTCGTAAGGATGACATGTTGGCACGACGGACGTCTGTCAGCGAGCCACGAACCGCCGTACCCTTTAACCAGTACCTGCCCAACAAGAGCAACCAGAGTGGATATCTGCCAACGCCACTACGCAAAAAGAGCAACGACAAAGAGGAGGGAGGACGCAAGAGCTGGAGTACCGCCACTTCACCTGTAGGGGGTGACAGACCTCTTAGGTAGGTGTAACACTAGAGAGTGCTCTTGTGACTTGGCTATCAAAAAGGCATTTAGTTTAGCCTAACTGAAAATATCATATAATATTATATGTATGGAATACTAAAAGGTGTCTGTTGTTTGTGTGTCGATATATACAATTGTTGTTAAGTTGGGCACAATCCAAAATAAGAAACAAAGAAGTTTAATAGCTTAATGAACAGATTATCAGGGGTACATGTTACACCACTGTGGCTTGACACTGATTGGTGCAGATAAACCCTTTTAAAGCTTGTTTAAAAAGTTCTGGCTGAAAGCGCACAGTTCAGGGTGCGGATGGAAGAAGTTTGACTGCCCAGAAATCCTGTTAATAAGCGTGAAGATGATGGCTGAGATTAGTAGATATGGATGTAGACCATGAAATAATTTAAAGTAATTACTTTAATACAGAACTGATAAAACAAATCAGCTGTTGGAGATTTTTCAGTGTTTTAAAATGTTTTGTGTGTGAGTGATGTTTAGGGGGGGTTTGTTTGTTTGAGTTTTTTTTACAGTAATTGGCAAGATTAGGTGTTATGTCAAATTGCATATGTCTGTAATAAAACCTCTCAGCTTTTGATTATTTTTCTAGTATTGTACAGATGTGAGTGGCTAATAGAGGCCAGATGTGGGTTTTCATTGGCTCTAATTCTGACTGAAGCAAATGTCTGAAGCA
Organism: Copadichromis virginalis; assembly: GCF_057382275.1. Lineage (NCBI taxonomy): Eukaryota > Metazoa > Chordata > Actinopteri > Cichliformes > Cichlidae > Copadichromis > Copadichromis virginalis. The sequence goes on along the minus strand of NC_140619.1, from coordinate 7,233,645 downwards.
GATTTAAAACAAAAGGTCTTTTTGAAATAGTCTGGCATGACACCATGCAGATTTCATCACAAGTTTCAGATTTCTGCTTGCTCAGCAGATTCCTTGATGTGCTTTGATTGTCTCTTGTAGCTTCCGATGTTGCTTGTTTGCTATTGACTAGATTGAGTTTGGTGTTTAGTACGGAGCCCCGCAGGGGACATGGGAGGAAAAAAAAATTAAGACGGACTTTTGCGAGATCTCGCAAAACAAACTCGGGATCTCGCAAAAGTTTTGCTACCCAATTGGTTATTTCCCTATTTTTTTCATCCATCAAAGCTCACATATTGATTTTGCATTTATTCTTTTCCTCTTTCCCTCCTTCTCCATCTCTTTACTTCACCTCTTATTATTTTATGTCATGGTGTGTCCTTCACTCGTTCTTTCCCCAACCCTCCCTACATCTGTTTGTGCTTCATGTCTTATGACCATCATGTTGTGATTATCCTCATGTGACTAATTTTACTCCCAATGTGATTACGTATTCCTGTCCTGTGTGTGTGTTGCATGAATGGGTGATGCCTCAGTCTAAATGAGGTCTGTAGCTTAGAAATCCCTCCTGGAGAATCCCCTAGTCCATCCCCCACCCTGCCCCTTAAACCCTGTACACAGATTCAAAAGGAGAACCACATTAAAAAGGACAAGCACGAAGGGAGGCAGTCTGCATCTCCGCCTTGCATTGAGATCCATACAGCAGGCAAAAGAAGGAGAAGTGAGCCTCTGCCCAGTAGTCTCCCCCAGCCCCAAGCAGAGCCCCCAAGAGAGACTGTAATTCATCTGATGGTCACCTCTGAGCAAAGGTTTTAACCTTCACTCATATTTTCTCAATACCAGATATCAACATCCCCATTCCTTTTTGTAATTACTATTTTTTATGTTTTTGTTTTTTTTAATTTAACCCGTCAAGTTTATTTTTGTGCTTTTACACATTGTTTCTCTGATTTTTAAGCAAAAATTTATTTTATATGTGTAAAGTTTTTAGGTGGCTGCAGAGAGCTCTGTGCAGTGTCACAGCTAAGGTGGGGGGGAGGTCAGAAAAGTAAATAAAGTAAAATTACCACACCACTATCCATATCTGCTTTAAGCTAACAGCTCCAAGGTAAATGAAAAACTAATAGCATGTTGTTATTCTACACTCCAGTTTGATAATAATATATAAACAGTATTTGGAGTTGTTTGGGGTTAGAATAGGCATTTTGGGTGGTAGTGCAATAACGTTATGGATGGTATGGATTTTCTGACAGATTTGATAGAAATGTATACGTTTTCTGTAAAAATCTGACCATTTGATTGACAGTTATTCCTGCTATGTTTGGAAAATCAATCACCAAATGAGCAAAATTTAAATTGTTTTTTCAATACTGATGATTTTTCTTTTGGCTCTGCCTAAAACCTCCTGGTGAATGCCAACAATTGGTTTTTGCAGGAAGAAACTTTGCAAGTCCATGATAGAAGAGTTTAGTGCTCAGTGTGTAGAGATCTTTATTATTGTTGGTCATGAGTAGAGTCAGCAGTAATATTTCAGCTGAACTTTTGTTTTTTAAAAGGTTAACTTATTCTACATCAAGTGGTATTTTGCCGTGTTTCATGTGCAAGTTTTGATATATTTGACTCTAATCCTCTTGAATGCCACAGAAAACACTGAAAAATTGATCTTGCTTATTTCAGCTGTAGCGTACCTGTCCAAAACCAATGTTTGTGATAGTCACGATACTCAACAAACATCTCTAAGAACTGTTTTCTTCAAGACAGTTTCCATGGTAGAAAACTTTTCCAGCTGATGTTTAATTTTTCTTTTTGGCATTGCTTTTATCAGATCATCTTTTCCACTGCTCCTTTTATCCAGTCTTGGGTAACAGTAAGTTAGCAAGAGGGTCACATCTTATTTAAACCAGTTTCAGACTGTAATGCACTTGCAGCCTTTTGCTTATATATTTCAGAAAGTCTGTACGCAGCAGGACAGCCCAAAGTCTCAAATTATACATTTGGTGTCAGGAAACAAGGTGAGGATTATGAGCTGTCAAAGAACAATGCCATTGTATATTTTACAGCTCACACAAATCCAATGTGATCGCAGTGCTCCTTGAAAAATGTCAGTTTAGGTCTCTTATGGAATTTCGCAGTCCGGCCTTATCCGGTGTTATTTCCTAGTCAAACCGACGTTTCGTTCACAGTGCTGTTGGAGAGTCATGCCTCCAGTTTCCAGCATTGTCTTCTGGCACAGATGTTGTGACATTGATTGAATATTGAGAATGTTAAGGGAGTGAATCCTCAATAGAAATCGGATGGTTGTCCGAGACAAAGGGGATTTGTAGGATATTTTATATGGATTTCCCCATCTTGCATATTTCCTGAATAAAGCCAAGGCTAGAATTTTTTTTCAATTTCAGCTAATTGGTTTTTGCAATGTTGACACATCCTTTTTAAGAGCTTTTGCTGTTTCACTCAATTAGTTAAGTAGAGCAGATACCCAGTGCCATGTTTTTTTAGCTGTTTTTGTAGTTGCAGTAATGACCAAATCTGTTTGACATCTAAAGTATCAGAAATCTGTTGTTCTCTAGATTTTTTTCAATCAAACATAAATTTTGATCAAGTGAAAGGGAGAACAAAAGAACCAAGTGGTTGCTTTCCAGTTATATCACAATATATTTCTATCAAATCTGCAATCATATGCTAGGAGCAAAGCTGCATGCACAACTGAAACATGGACACACAGAAATATACATATATATGTATATATAATATGGATGCACACAAGAATGTACTGTATGTGTCCACACACAAACAAACATTCACAGAGAACATGAACATTCGACCCACCCTCAGGATGTAAGGAAATGAGGCCTTCTTCCTTCCCTGACCCTGAGCAGGCTGGGACTGAAGCCTGGCCTTTTCACTGCCGGCAGCTGGCCAGTCTCTCCCTCCCTACCATGTATTCTGGGAATTTACAGTCCAATAATAAGCCTCCCAGAAAGTAGCTGTTCATCACAGGATGACAAACAGCAGACTGTTTTGTGAATTTTGCTTTGACTTTGTCTGCTCTGAAGGAATTTGTGACCATGCGCTATTTTCATAGATTTATGTCTTTAAAAAAAACTAGGCTTCTCCAGAGGAATGCTGTCTTATGATGTAGGATAATAACCAGGCAGCAAAACGGTTTAGTTTGCTTTGCTTTCTGCAGTACTCCAGCTCGCTCGTGCTCAGAGGAATTCTTCCACCTTTCGTCGACCCTAGCAGCAAATGCCACGGCCGCCTCCGTGTTTCAAACGAGCCCCATCAACACAGCTGGGAAGCATTCACCTGTGACACACCAGGAGGATGTCGCAATAAGGAAAGGAGTTCCTGGTTCTCTGGTAGCTGCAGATGCAAAAGGAGATGATAAACAGGCTTGTCAAATACCGACCTCACCCAAATGTATCGTCACCCTGAGTCCGTCTAGCTTCCTTCCTGTGCCCACTGCCATGGCAACCGCATCAACAGAAACGACTGATACGTGCCGGCAGAAGGGAAAGCCACAGACTGAAATGGATGAAGGCACGTCTTGGGTGGACAGCAGTCTTCCAGCAAAGTGAGCTCACTCCAACAGCTACACTGTTATTTAATGAAACTTTGCTGCATTAAGCTAAAACGGCTTAATTCACTTCAAAGTGAAGGGATCTTCTATTTCCATGATCCCTTTGAATTTTCTATATCAGCATGTGATCTTGACGTGAGACTGCAGTGCTTCTCTGTGGATGATGAATGTCACTATCTGAAGACTGCATGACCTTTTTTACCTGTTTTACATGAAGGCAAATTGATAGTGCCAGCTAAAATCTGTTGTTGAAAAGGGCTGCATGGAAAGTCTGAAAAGTTGACTTTTTCTCTTATCCTTGCTTTTTTGTGACTGATTAATTTGTGAAAGTAGAAACATTTGAGAATGTGCTTTTTGATTAACTGTGCATGACTTTAGTTGGCAGCTTTTGAGCTGTTCAGGGATTTCAAATTAGGAAACAACTTCAGTGCATTCTGAAGTAAATTTGATCCAGTTTGAACCAAAATCGATGAGTAATTCTTCAGTCTATATCTTTGAATCCAAATCTAGATTGGCAATCACACAGTGATAGTTCAAAGTGTGCCAATGAAATTCTATAGTAAAGCTGACTTTAAAGCATATTCCCAGCCACACATCTATCTACCCCAAAACATATGGCAAATAGATGTTTTACTAGGACATACCATATGACAAATACCATTTTTAGCAAACAATCTGCCTGGTCTGCCTGGTTTAGTCTTTTTTTTTTTCCCATCTTGTGAGATTCAAACCACAGGCCACACTGTCTCTCACACCCCTCCAACATCACAGAGACAGCTCTGTATGAAGACCTTTGTGGTTAAGGCCAAACCTACAAGTGGTGGTCACAGACACAAAGACAGCTGCATCCTTGATGTTACCCTTGTGCTGTCTAATAAAACATGCATTTCCTTTTTTCTTTCTTTCTTTTTTCAATAGTTTAGTGTCAACTGCATTCTAAGATCATGGCCATATAATGTGTTTTTTAAAATTATTTTTATTTTATGCCAGCAGTGCTTTTAGTGCTGCAGTAAATTTGTGTTCTGGATAAGACTGCCCCCTTGTGTCTGGCTTGAGGTTTGTCATTTAACCTAGGAGCTAACACAACCAAAGATCACCACACATATTTGTTTCAAGCATTAGTAATTAAATTAAGCTGGTGCGTAGTCACAAACTAACTCATTATCAGCTGCAAACATGGCTTTTTAATATTTGCACGCGTGGATGAGATGTTTCTCTCTTCAGAGTGTTGTGTTCATTTGTGATTGTGTTTTCCCTCCATGCTTTCTGACTTCTGTAGATTCAGCCACACAGATTGTGTGTCAGATGATCCGCAGTAAGTTGTCTTTTTACCCCTCACAGGCTCAGCTGCCTGGCATTGCTCTGCAGTACAAAATAGAGCTGGCTCAATAAGTCATTAAATCATTTGTTCATTGTTGGAAATAGGTCAGGGAAGTGGGGAAATCTGCCAGAAATTGAAGGAATTTAGAAAAATGTCGCCACTGACAGCAATTTATATTTATAAAAGTTCTATTTTTTCCTTTATTAATTTCATATTGACAATCTTGTGTTGAAAAAAATGCTGCATTATGCTGTCATTTAACCATAATATGCTCTTACCAGGGTATGGATCATGTGAAGTGGCCCATAGAACCTCAAACTTTACTGGAATTGATACCCTAATGTCATAAATCATTCCTTTAATTCATCTTTTGGGGCAATTTTGACATGACATGTTAAACACCACATAGTCTACAGAAATGTGGAATGGAACCAAAATGCTTTCTGCAATGACAGTAATTTATCTGATTTCTGTTTTCGTAGAGGTATTAGTGGGAATCAGTGCAGCCAGTCGGTGCTGATGTATGACAGCTTTTGTTACAAGGCGATCTTATGTGACGACTTTTTTCTGCATGGAAAACATAAATGTCTCACAAATAAGCAGATTTTCCTGCTTGCAGTTAAATGATTTGTGGTGGACATTTTTGGCTGTGTGCTTCAACAGTGTCAAACAGTGTCCCTGGCTCTTAGGCTTATCATGGAAAATATGGCTTCAATAAACCTAGTGCTTTTTTGCCTTTGCCTGGCAACAATCCATTCCTCTCAAATTTATTCAACGTGCCTGCTGCCAAGGATGTGGAGAGGACTTGCTAAACTCATCCTCAGTGCTTCTGCGAGCCAGCTGCATGTGTCATGTAAAGCAGCCATTTCTACCAGCCTGCCAACAACCAGTCCCTTTAATCCCATACACAACAGCTAAAAGTGCAGCATGATGACAGGGGATTGCTTAAGTGCAGTTGCCCCTTGGTGTGAAAATACTGTACTGCTGCAATGTTCTTTAATGCACACACTGCTCAGTGAGAACCAAAAAGCATTTGTGAGTGAGTACCATCTAAGTGCCACTCTTTTGTAACTTATGACTGTAAGCCAAGCGATACCTTTGAAAATTACCTGTTGCCAGCACATAAAAGTACTAAAAATAGACAGGTGCTATAGTCACATAGTTAAGACAGTTGTCATTGCTCTTAGGCTTTCTAATTCTGTGATCAACATGCATTGTTGCTGCATGCCTCTAACAATAAAGCTGTACTTTCTGTCTCATCTGTAATGTAAAACTGTTTCGCCATTGCAGAACAAATGTAAAGAGAAATGTAAACTGCCTTTAATGAGTCAATGATTGTATGAAGATCATACTGATTGTTGCATCTGATGAACTCAGATTGAAACTGATATTAAATGTATTTAAATGTGTTTTGAAACATATCGAATCCATCCAAAGAGCAAAGACGCAGAAATCTTTGTTTGATCTTCCGAGGGAACAATGGGCTGGATAAAATCTTAGTTCTGCTTACTAAGCAAGCATGAAGTTTCCTTTAAAAACATGTTTCCATGGAACAATGATTTTATTTTTGGTATCTCTCTGAGACACTGGGACCAGTTTATTTACCTTTTCCTCATTATGATAAATTGACGTAGTTTTTGAACGATGTGGTTTGTTTGATACATTCTGTTTTGGACTGTTCCATGGTATACATGGTAAAGCTAATTTTCTGTGTTTATTTGACATTAACCATTTCAGTGGCTCCAGTAGTATAGTGGATTACACACTCGCCTTATAAGCAAAGAAAAATCCCAGTTTTACGGGAAGAGGGAGAAATCCCTTTTGGGTTGCTTCAGGAAGGGCATCTGGTGTAAAAAGAAATCTGCCAGATCAAACATGTAGACCTACTTGCTATGGTGACATCTTATGATTAAGTGAGCAGTCAAAAGTAGCTTTTTTTCAACATTAAACATGTTACTTCTTCAAAGTTGCATTGAAAGTATAGAATATGTTAAAGCAGTTTTTTTTTTATATTGTGTTCCAGTGACAAAATGAAAACACCATTACAGTAGTAGTACATCATGTACTATAGAATCACTAGTAGTATAACTAATAAGCCCAGTTTGATTTAAATAATTACTGCTTGTTTTTTCCCCTTGCCTGCAGGAGTGTGAGTATGATCGACATGCGTGGTGAGGAAGAAGCCACGTTACAGCCGCACAGTCAGGTGCGTCATGAGCGGATGCATAACCAGTACAACAAAATGAAGGAAGAGGAGGACCACTGGCAGGATGTGAGTTTCTCAGACATTAAGTCGCTCACTCTGTATCTTTCGGTCTTTGTTTTATGGGACTGACATTTATTTGTATGCAGTTTGTTACATCTTTGCATTACTTTCATTATTCCTTTTTAACTGCTATGGTTTTACTGCCTGTGGCCTGTTATACAAGCGTCTTCTAAAGTCATTTTAGCTGTGCCCCAGTAAAATAACAGGGAGCTCAAAGTGCTGCTGAACCAGGACATACTTTGAATCTGTCTGTATGGGTGTCAGGACCTGGCCCGATGGAAAAGTCGGAGGAGGAGTATTTCCCAGGATCTGATCAAAAAGGAGGAGGAAAGGAAGATGATGGAGCGCCTGATGTCAGGAGACACTTATACCTCTCAGAGGAGAAGAAGCATCAAGACCTATAGGGAGATAGTAGAGGACAAGTAAGTTACATCCACGACAACCTACTGAGAACTGCTTTAATGAGTATACCACAGGAAAGCCAATAGCTCTTTGCTCAGTATGATATCAGAAGTAAAGAAAAACTGGGTCATTCTCAGAGAAGAGAATTATATGTCCCCTGTCATTGCTGTCAGCGGGCACAGAGGTGAATGCAGCTCCTCCTGGAGTTCACTTTAAATAGGTCTCCTTCAGAAATTAAAAGGAAGAGCAGATTGTGTGAGTGATTGTGAAATGACTAGAAGAAACTGATCTTTTGCAGTGAAGAAAAAAAAAGGTCTCTTGAGTTTGACAGCAACCAATCAGCCTTTGGTAGCAATTACAACTGATTTCTGTATCTGTCTTTTTAGACAAAGCTTGGCTAAAGCAAGAGTAGGTTCAAATAATTGTTATATCAACTGCTTTACCTCTGCTATGCTTTCTCTTCTTTCTAAGGGAGCGTCGTGAGGAGGATCTACGGCAGGCATACAAGAAAGCCAAAACTCCTGAGGAGGCGACTGCCATTCTCCAACGTTACGCCCAGCGTTTCTCCATAAGCGAAACAGTCCTCGAACGCCTGCAGCTGCCAAAGTTGTTGGACCGCAGCATATCCGCTGACCCCTCCTTCCCCACCTCACCTTTCCCGCTCTCCCTCTCCCTGTCAGCCTCTCCCACGACACCAGACCCTTTCGATTCTGACTTCAATGGGCCCATGAGGTATCTGCGCCAGCAGTCTGCCCCGACTCCAAAGTTTACTTCTACATTTGAGGCGCGAATCGAGGAGTTTCCCAAAGAACCGTCCTCACACCAGCGGTCTCAGATACGCTCTCGCTCCTCTGAACCGCCATCAACCCGAGCCCTGTCACCCAAACCGGTGCCTTTGCTGATGCCCAAGCCTTATTTCCAGGCCCGACCTGCAGGAGGTGAAACTTGGAACAACAAGGTATGATTGACTCAGGCGAAGGAGGTCAGATATTGACTTACCTAGATATATCTGAATGTGAGAACACAGATGTCAGTATATTTTTTTCATTGCACCACAATTCACACGTGGAAACATTTAAGATTAAGGATTAAGGTGACAACAATTAAAATGTTCATAGTTGTCTACTCCAAATACTGAGTCCTGTTTTTAGCTGTTTTTGCACATGAACAATATCAGGAGGTTCAGTCCAAAACATTGGCAGATGTTACCCTCTCTCACACGTGGGACACAGCAGGAAATAATCCCATTCATGTGTGATCTGTTCTCACTATTAGATATACCCAGTTTGGTTTAGGCTAGGATGCTGCCTGGGTATAGAAGGAAGTGCATATGACTCCCACTTTCTTAGTGTCTGTTCATCGAACATGCACATGAACATATTGGACTATGACTATGCACTAAGCAGCTGACAATCCAGCTGCTTTCAACATTTGCACTGCCTGCAGGTATTGTCACAGGAAGCTTCAGGGCTGCTGTGGATATACAGTATGGTGCTTCTTGTTCAGGTTGTGTACACAGTGATTCTAAAGCTTTATTCCTATATACAAAAAAGAAGATAAGATCTTGTTAGTCTAACGGTGATTAAGGCCTTGACCATTTCAAATGTGGTTACTTGCAAGTGTCGGTTTCCCTCCTTGTGGGTAAATTCCTCTCCGGGTCTCTTGGCATTTACATTAGAATACCACAGAACTGCCATGGTGATGAGCTGGCTGGTTTGTAGGAAAATGTAAGACATCCCCTCCCTGAAGAAGCATGTAATGTTTCAATTTAGCTCGAAGTACTCTCAACGGGATCCATTTCCTTTTCTTCTAGAAAAAAATTACAAAATGGGAATTTTCATGATGAGATCTTATGTTTTGGTGTGGAAAAGAGGGAGGGTAAGATTATTATCAGACCAAATGGAACAAAGCACTCTTCTGGAATTCCTTGTCAGGAGTCTGAGCAAAGCCTGGGCTTCAATGGAGCCCTCTGTTCCCTATTGACTTAAGAAGTTGACAAGTAGGACCCTCTCAATGTGAAGTGGGCTCCCGACGGACAAAGAGAGCCCACACAGGCTGCAAGGAGAGGGATGAGAAGGTGGAGGCAGAGAGGGGGAGACTGAGCCTGCATTCACCCATCTTTACCACCGTGTCTTGAGTTACCGCTCACTAGGAGCTCTTCGCACATATATTAGTGCCTCTTGTTCATAGAGGGCAGTGTGGTCTTGTGAGCTGGATGAATAGCTAATTACTAACTGAGAAGAGAGGTTCATAATGACCACAAATGAGGCCACTGGGTTTTTTGGCGTGGTTTATTTTACATTTTTATTCGCAGTCAGTGTTGTTCAGGATTTCTATATTTATCCATGTAATGAATGAAGAATAAATTGGACAATAAGCACCTTCTTATCTAGAAATGAGTGGTTCAATACTGTAATCTTACCTTGAAATTGCATATGTTATGATTTAGAGCAAAATAAATAAAATTGAATGGTATAGCCATATCGTTCAGCTTGCTTTCTTAACATTAATGCATGTTGAAGCCATTTATTGAAAAGCGAAGGGTATAAACACTACACACAGAAAATTAAACATTAAACTTTTTCTCTTTTTACCTAGGTGGATGGTTTGCTGCGAGTAAATGGTGACGTTGGAAGTGACGATGTTCCCACCACACCTGAGAGTCAAGGAAGGGACTCGCCTCCCCATTTTCAGGCATCCCCTTCCCAAAGCAAAAACAGCACTGTAGATGGTGCTGTAGATGTTCCCTTGTCAGAAACCTCACTCCCTCACAGTACCCACACCTCTTCTAGGGAAGGAAGTCCAGTGTCAACAAAGGCAAAGGAGACACAAGATGTTACAGAGATAGCTTCTGAGGACACTCAGGAGGTCCAGGAGGAGAAAGTCACTGAGTCAACACCACCCAGCCGGCCCACCTCACTCCCATCAGTGAGAATTCCGATGTTTTATAGTTATTTACATTTTTTTGTCTTTTAAAGAAGCATGGTTAGTGGGTATTTTACTCCAAGCCCAGTTTTCTGGGTGCAGAGTATTTTGCCTCTCTCAATAATGCCGTATATTGAATACTTGCCCTGTATTCTGTTCCTTGCCATGCATTATATCATGCATCTTGCAATGATTTTGCCCAAATTTAGTTGAGATTGAACTCTTCAAGTCTGAAATATCATGTTTCGTTTGTACTTCTTACACAACATAGGCCCTTTGATCTGCAGAATTTAGTTTAGCATTCAGAAAGAAATCCATATGTGACCCCTACAGGAGCTGCAGAAGCCACAGGAAAGCTTTGGAAAGACTGGAAACCAGACAGCAGCTGCTTCAGAGGAAGAAAAGCCAAATGCTGTAGCTTATCAAAACCCACCTGCAGGTAGTAGTATGCTGACACCTTGTGGTTACTTTTAGAACAAACACGTGTTACTGAAGTTCATGCAACACTGTGCAACTATATTAGTAGATTTTAAACTTCTTGTATGTCTTTTTTCAGAAGCCAAACAAGAACAAGAAATGTCCAAACCATCTAGTGAAGACCTCTCTAATCTTGTCCAGTCTGGGGTTGATATACAGTCATATCAGCCAGTAGGTGATATCAAAACTCAAATTATGAGCCATCTGTCTAGTAGATGTCTAGTGGATAACATGGATAACATGCACTCATAACACAATTCCACCCCCCAATCCAAGGGGTGGAATTGACACAGACTACACAACTACCATCACCACGGTGCAATCCTTAATTTGTAAATTTATAACAATATTTATTTATTTATTTTTCCCGATTTTTATATTTGTACATTTTAAATTTTGAATACTGTTCGTATGTATATAGTGCTGCAGACCTGTGCACCTCACCCCCCTTTCTTTTCCTACATATCTGCACTGTGTAGGAGATGCTCTGTATCTCATTGTACATGTGTATACTGACAATAAAAGGTGTTCTATTCTATAATCTTAAATCTACCTGCAGGCCAATGATCCCTGCTCCCAGGAGCTCTTACAGAGGTCAGAGATGTCATCAAGCTCAGCTCCACCAGGATCATCTGGTTATCACCAGCAATGGGAAACAAAAGCAGGTATGTACATGTTTAACACCCAGACATCTGGCTTATTTACCATACTTATTGTTTTAGATGCTTGATCAGCAAATCCCTGTTAGTGCCTGTTTTTCTTTTTGCCTTCCAATATGTCACTTTGCTTTGCTGCTATGATTAAAGGGGCATTCAAAGGTTTGCGATCATGATGAGACTTGTTTTAGCAAAGCCTCGACTCACTTATCATATCGCTGTAGTATATCCCATTTTATTTCATAAGGGAGATGGACATGCAATCCAACAAAACATCAATCAAAAAATCTGCCTTGCTTTATTGTTTTTTTTTCTTATTTGTTTTTATTCATAATTTGTATAACCAAACTGGAATTAATTTTTATGTGGGGAAAAAGTGTTGCTCTTTAAGGGTTTTTTTAAATTTTTTTTTATTTTAATTTTAGTTTTTTTTTATACCAGTTTTCCAGTTTCCACTTACAGTATCACAGGAGGAATGCTGCAATCTGCACCCTCTCCACCTCCTGGTTTTGACATCTATCCCTTATTCTTTCCTCCTTTCTTTCCCTTTCTCCCCTAATTCCCTCTTTTCCTTCCACCTGCACATTTTTATTTTATTTCGCTATAGAGCTTGCAAACAGTGTCAGGTCTTCGTTGGCAACCAGCAGCCCTAAATTACGCTGGGAGTTCTTCGCTCCGCAAGGTAAACTCCCTCCACTCGTGGCGATCACATTTCCGCCCTTGAGTGCTGGTGCACAGGGCTTCCCTGCCGTTTCTCCAAGGGCTAGACCCCAGACCCATCTCTTGTTTATTCCTTCATTTCCAATGTTTTTGTGAATGAACAGTGACGTTTTCTGTGTTTTAAATGTGTTTTGAAGTTTCTCATTCTTAGTATTACTGGCTCATCAGTGTCTTGTTGTTGTAAAAGATGTTCTCATCATGTTTACAGAAGCTCTTAATGAGAAGAAGTGCCCTTTGACAATGTATTAAAAGAAGATTATACACATTTTTGACCTGCTTAACTTTTAGTTTCATGCTTGCCTCAGTGTGCTTCACATTATGGGGGCTTTTCCACCAAAAGCTCTAACATCTGGTGTGTATTAGAGCTCTATTAAAGTTGTGATCAGCATTACTCAGTACCCACTGCAGTGGGAAAGCCAGATGTTGGGTAGGGGAGAAATATATTCTCACAGAACTGTAGTTACAGCCTGTAACTAACAGAAATTTATTTAATTGTGTAAGGTTTATCTGTTGTTTTGATCATTCGAACATTTGACTGTTATTTATAAGTTGTTGTGGACTCCTTTTGCGTAGCAGTCTTTCTGCATGCAAGTGTGAATTTCAAAAAAATAATCTCCAAAAGTTGATTCTGTTCATCTGAACGTAGCGTTTTGTGGGAGAAACGTTTCGTCACTCATCCAAGTGACGTCTTCAGTCTCAGCTGACTGCAGGTTTCCCCAAATCTTATAAACAGTATATTTGCATAATGACTGAAACCAGCCCACTGAAGGAACAAAGGGCTGGGAGGTCAGTTCCTTCATCATAATTATGCAAATTCTCATGGCCATTGATCAAAGACCGCCGATCAATGGCCATGAGTTCCATTCACAAAGAGTTGGGGAATGGCTGCAATCACAGCATTGTAAGATGCTGAAAGATGTACCCTTAGGCCCCCTCCTCGATTCAGAGGTCGTTCCCTTTTCACGTAAATGGTCTCCTTGACTCCACGCTCAAACCAGCGTTCCTCCCTGTCCAGGATGTGTACATCCTCATCCTTGAAAGAGTGTCCACTGGCCTGTAGGTGTAAATAGACTGCAGAGTCCTGGCCAGACGAGGTCAAAAAAGATAATGTTCAGCTGTTTTCCACACACTGGTTAAACCTACAAAACCTGACCTAGTAAGAGGCAAAGTTTCAATTTATATCAACATTTTTCTAACTAGAAAGACAAAATAAAACCTTTGAACCTTTGACAAATTATTAATTTACTGACTATGATTGTTGCTCTTGGTGGACTCAGCTCTGTCTTTGTTTTCTTTCATCCCCATTTTACTCCTCAGGAAATCAGCACTTGGCGTGTTGTCTTTTTCCTCAATATCCGAGTGACTTAGTTTGATCCCCTGTGTCCAAATATCTCATTTGCTTTAACCGCTGTTTCCTTTCTCTGTAGAAGAGGCGGAAAAGGATCACCGTGGAAATGTGAGTAAATTCACAAAAACCCTTTTTACTGCTTATCCCCTCCTGCAGTACCATGGGTACACCAGTAGTTTAGCTTAATGTTGTAAAAGTAAAATTATGCGGAAGGGAGGGAATACACAAAATACAACAGGTAAGAGTGAAAAAGGTGTTTTAGACTTTAACAGAAACGCAAAGCAAGAAAACCATTAATATGACTGCATGTGAATCTTTCAGTTTTATTATTCAGTGCTCACATACTGTCATATTTTAGGCGCCTCAGCTAATTATTATAGGACACACAAAGCTGTTTATGTAGCATGCCAGATGATGATGCTGTAGTCGATGGCTGAGACTGCTTTTATTTTATTTTCATTTAAGCTCATCTCTCTCTTTCTCTGTCTCTTCTCTCCTTAGTAGGAGTCCTTTGGCTAGCATTGGAGTAGTGCTGTTGTGGTAGACCAACTATTTCTGTCTCCTCCCTTCTCTTCTTCTACTTTTTTTTGTGGTGGATGTGTGTGCACTTTGGTGTTGATCTGTGCGTGAATGGGTTGTGGTTGGATGTGAATGTGTGCATGGATATTTGTATATGGTGATATGTGTGTGTGGGTGTGTGTTGGGGTCTATCAGGTGTCAGTTCCGGTGTTACCCCAGGCCAAGCGGGGAGACCGCTGGTCTTGGGACCCGGATGAGGAGCGAAAGCGTCAGGAAAGGTGGCAGCAAGAGCAGGAGCGCATGCTGCAGGTACACAGTATACCTAAAAGAGTCAAGCATGGTGCATGAGGCTGCAAAGTTAGGGGTTAGCTTTCTTATAGAGAACAACATACCTACAGTGTGCTATAATGATATATTGTGTTTTAGCAGCACAAACCAGTTTTGTGGAAAGACATAACAGGTTGTGGTCAGTCTCGGCCCCTGAGGTTTTAATGACATTTAATTGTGAGACCTCAGACTCATTTCTACAAATGAGGTGATTTAACAAAAATAATAATAAATTGCAGCCGGTGTGGAAAGCAGGTGTTGTTACTGAATTTTGCTATTAAAGATTATTTCTAATATGATTTTCTGGAAAGCTTTTTTTTTTTTTTTGTAACTGGAACTAAACATGAATCCAGACCACACTGCTGCACAGCTGCACAGTCACTGACTTGCTCCTCTTACAGTCGGATGTATTAACCACATTTCATTGCTGCTCGCAAAGCTTGCCTCCATATTTGTTTTGTATTGAACACATCCTCCTGTAAAGGCAAACTCACCCCCATCCCCCCCAAGCTGCGTCTGTGCACACTTTAACCATTAGGTGGCGATTTTGTGCAGTGGAAGAACCTCTGTTTTGGTTTTATTCCCTCACTGTCTCCATCTCAAGCCACAGACAGAGGCAAGGACTCTGTCCAAAGCTGCTGCTGTTGCTGCTGCCCAAGTCACCCTCTCTCTCCTCAATTTATAACAGGTGCATCTCAAGTCTACACACTTGTCAACATTTAATGGAGTTGCAGTGTCTGTTATTTATCAAGCTCATCTACAGTGTTATCTTGAAAAAAGACGAAGCAGTGATGAAAGCAGATTTCCCTTCTTTCCAGTTGTTGCAGGATGGTTTGAGATGAGATGCGCTGAAATGGATGAATGTCTGGTGCATCAGTGTACTCATTACTTCCTTTTAGCCTCCCTGCGTCTGTGTTGTCTATGTGTTGTCTTTAAATGGCGCCTTCTTTTTGGGGTTCTTACACAAGTCTAAAAGGTTAAAAAGGTAATCTGAGAAAATATGTTTGTGTTTTTTCTGCTTTTATTGGATATAGGCAGTTATAAACCATACTCCAAACCAAAGAACATTTAAATGGAGTTTTGAAAATTGTGTACGAACCCACTGTTTGAGAGCTTCTGCATGATACGCTTTCTGCTTTTGTCTGCACTGCCTGCTTTTGGTCTCCTTTGTTTGCTTTTTGTTCCTAACAAGCAGATATAAAATCTGTTTTTAGGCATAGCAGTGGATAGGAAGCTAAATTTGCCTTCACATATGTCTGTACATCAAGTTTCACATAGTTAAAGTGCATAATGAGGGTATTCTGCATGGAAATGTTGTAGCGTGTGCCTGTTATCGCAGCTCTCTGTCTTCTTGGACCAAGTTAAAACATTATCACAAGCAGAGAATTTTTAGCATTTGGTTGGCCTTTTGAAAAGTCTCTCAGTACTCTGTTGATGTCGGATATGTCTGCGCATTGCCTTTGTTTTCCAACTGCAGACAGTTTAGTCTTCCTCTCTGCTGTGCTGCATGTCATGTGTTGTGTTGCCATGGTAACAGGAGAAGTACCAGCGTGAGCAGGAGAAACTGAAGGAGGAGTGGGAGAAAGCACAGAAGGAGGTGGCAGAGGAGGAAAGGAAGTACCACGAGGAGGTGTGTGGGTGTGTTTTTTGCTTGACAGCACCTGTGATGGGTTTTTCTGCTTAACAATATCAACTGAATTACATGTAATATGTGTGTGTGAATTTGAAGTTTAAACGTAGTATTTCAGCTAACCTTTGCCCAGCTGGCCACTAAATTATGGTTTAAAATTCATCTATGTTCATATTAAAACAGGAGCGTCGGATACTGGAGGAAACCGTGACGCCTCTGACGCCCCGCTCTTCCGCCCTGCCCTCCCCCAGTCGAGATGAACTCTCCTCTCTCCCAACTGATCCTCAGGACACTATCGTTCGTTCTCTTGCTGACTGGGAACGTAAACAGGAACTGCTGGAGAGGCAATCGGTGAATAGCGCATTGATCATAATATGAGCTGTGTACCGTCACACTGTATAAATTCACCCTCATATGAACAGTGGCCAGAACACCTGCATGTGACATGTTTTTTGTTTTGTTTTGTTAATAAAGTATTTTCGTTTGCTACCTCGTTTAGCTGAGTTCAAGTTAAAAAAAAAGGTGCAATTTACAATTTACAATATAGTGTATATATGAATATGTTTATGATGCTCCTTGATGCATGCACAAAATTACATTATTTAATTTGGTCTTGACAATATGTGGCTGTAAACAAGCCACAACCACATATAGAGCACTTCATTGGATTTTAATAGCATATATGATAAGTATGATAAATATAAGTTATTGCTAAATTCATTACTTTTTAACTGGCTCAAGTTATTTTTGAAAGTCACTTAAGAGGACATCGAGGCTGGTCAGCTAACAGTTTGCTGTTTCTTACCTGCTGCCACAGAGGGAGAGCACAGAGAGCGTGGATCTGAAACGGAGAGAAAATGACCGGACTAGTGACATCAGCACCGCTGATGACAGCATGAAAACAGCCAGAAGGTTAGTTAAAGTGTCTCCATTAAGTAAATGTTCCAATGTTCTTTCAAATAATAAGTTCTTAATCCACAGTAGCACTTAATGAGGCTTAAATGTTAGAATACTGCTCTATATTTGGTCATAAATAGGAGGGCTTTCTTTGTTTTGTTTTTTTGCAAATGAGTTAAAAGGTTCAGTTTTAAATTGAGAGCCACTTTTGATTTTGATACTTTAGGTAAAGGTAAATCAGCTTAGAAGAGAACTGCTCTCAGGTTAAAATGATGAACTACTAAATGATAAAATGAGATCAGTGAGACTGATCCGCCTGTTTCTGTGTGATGAAACAAATCCTGCAGGCTATGGCCATGACAGTATTTTGTTTTGTGTCTTTGTCTGAATTCTGTGTATTTTTGACAGTTGACCGATCATTTCAGCACATTTCTCTCTCTGCTGTCATCAGCTCAATGAGTCAGAGCAGCAGTCAGGTGGAGAAATTTGAACACAGCCTACAGAATGGCCAAAAGGTTCCTCCGGTACTGGCCAAGTCTTCAACTCCAGTCAAGAAACAACAAGAACTCCCAGCAGACGGCAGCAAACCTCCAGGAGGACGAAGGTGTGTGAGAGAGAACAAGGCTTCAGTGTAGCTTCTGCCACAGTTCCTGAATATTATTCTCTAATAGCTTCCATTTGTTTTCCTCTTCTAAATAGAGGTGGGTTAAAAGCATGCACATTAATGCAGTTTCTTGTCCTGACACATATAATCTCCAAATATGCCATGTGTTCATGTTGCAGTGTGATTCTTTAACATTATTTTATCCTCTCATGTCCATTGTCTTCAGTTTAAAAAAAAATTCTGCTTTTTAAAAATATATATATATATATATATATATATATATATATATATATATATATATATATATATATATATATATATATATATATATATATATATATATATATATATATATATATATATATATATATAGGGAATGAATAAGACTTCTGGCTTTCTGGTTTCTGTATATATATATATATATATATATATATATAAAATCTGTGTTATAAATGCATATTTTAAATAATCACACCAGAAACCAGCATTTTTCTATTGTGTTGGAGTAAAAGCTCCTGTTATGCTGTTTGACCACCAGGTGGCATCTTATACCTGCATTTTGCTTCATAGTCTTCCAGTACTTGAAGCAGCATTATTGTTTGCCATGACCGAAGTGTTATAAACCTTATCAGCAGAATCATATACTCTAGTAACACATAACAATACATTTTAATGGATGAAGTAATGCTGGATCTATCCAAACATCACTGAGCAGATTTGACTGTTGTTCTGTCTTGGATTGGCTCGTGTCTGTCTCTGACAGCCAATAGTGTCGCTGTAACTGCGAGTCATCGTCATGTTGCTGTCCATTTCCAGGAGTGGCCCTATTGATAATAACATGGGCCGCAGCTCATCAAAAACCCCTGCAGCATGCCCACCACCCTCTGACGCACTGCCTCCAGCACCCAACAGGTATTGCATCACAAATGGCCCACATGGAGGAAAGGGAGCTTGTGATTCACTTCTGCATTGTCATTTTCTGCTTTGCTGCTTGCATTTCTCCACCCAGCTCATAACATGTACCAGCAGCATTTACCCTCTAACCTGTATGGTATTTGAATAGAACCAAAGAATGGTGGAGTCGAGAAGTAGCAGTGTATTCATTCATTTTATGTATTTTTTTTTTTTATGTTTCATCGTCGTACAATGAGCACATTCACATAAACTGCTCCAAATGATCCATTATCCAGCTTTAAGAAATTGTGTTTTCTTTCAGTTAACATGTTTTTAAAATGCAGTTAACAGCACGCAGAGGAGACCAAAAACATACATGTACACCATGATGTCAGCAAACAGCCTCTGCTGAACATCAGTGAAAGCACAAGACAGCACGTACATGAATCTCTGCCACAGATAACTGCCTGCAGAATCTATAGGGAATGAATAAGACTTCTGGCTTTCTGGTTTCTGTTTGCAGTTTTATTGGCAAATCGTGTTTGAGCAGGCTTAAGTTACACACAGGTGAGCAGTCCTTGTAGAGATCAAAAGAGGGGATGCATTTGCTGAAAACACATCTACTGACTGATGATAATGTTGTTTTTTTTAAATGTGTTTCCATTCAAAGACAGTGACTGATAGAAGGAACAGAGAGTCTGGATTTCTTGGCTACACCAAAAACCCCTGAAATATTAGCTTTTCCCCAGGAGCTAAGTCAGCATACTAGTCAATGAATTTTCAATATTTTAAATATACAGACTCACAAGTTAGCAGGGGTCAAAAAGAGCACCACAAAACATAAGAGTGGAAAACCAGATTCTATCTTAATATTGGTGATTTTCCATCTATGTGTCTTCCTACTTCTCTCTCTCTCTCTCCTATAGGTCTGTCAGTGGGAAGAAGCTGTGTTCCAGCTGTGGTCAGCCATTAGGGAAAGGGGCTGCCATGATCATAGAGACCCTCAGCCTCTATTTCCACATCCACTGCTTTAAGGTTGATGAAAGAGAGAGTGCTCATCTTTGTCATTCTCTGTTTTGTGTATTATCCAGATTAGATTAGATAAAATGAGTAGCAGTGTTAAAAGATAAGAGTGGTTAAATTATTGTTGTTTTTCTTCATTTTTTACTTCAGACAATAGTCTACAAATATTTCAGGTCAAGTCAAGTGCAAACAATTTTTAAATCATCAAACACGTGTAAGAGTATCAGTTGAATCGATGAGGCTCTACAAGGCTTTGCTTCAAAGACTGCCTGGTTACCTCTGCTCTTTGATTAAATTTATGTACAGCACTTACAATAACAGGTCACAGGACATTTTAAAATTAGCTGTGTTCCGTATTCTTCCTGAACTTGGAAAAGGACAGCCTGTATAAATAAAGGATTTAATAATAATCAGTCACCCATCTGTATGTGATCTGTCTTTAAAAATGTCCACCTTTTAGTAGAAATAATTGGTTTGAGTCTCAGTACCACAGAAAGTGAAGGTTTGAAAGCCAAAAAGATTTAATGAAGTCTTTCACTGGATTTGTTGACACTTAGAAACTCTTAGGGGAACACCAGGCTTCTCCTTTAGGATACAACAGTTGGTAACAACATTTGCAATTTCCCTCTGTCTCTCTCTTCAGTGTGGCGTGTGTAAAGGACAGTTAGGCGATACAACCACAGGGACGGATGTTCGAATAAAAAACGGCCTCCTCAACTGCCACCAGTGCTACATCCGCTCCCGCTGTGAGTCCTCCTGAACCCTCTCCTATGTCTTCCTCCTCTGTCTCCCCCTACATTATATCTATGTCTCCCAGGGAGAATGGAACATTCACAAGGAATGTTTACGTCTGTGGTCAGGGTGTACGGAATTAGAAAACAACACCACCATAAATAACTAAAAATAACCAGAAATAAATAACTATCTTTTTGCATCATCCTCACAAAACAAAAAGTTTAATCTTTGTATAAAATTAGAAGGAAAAAAAAAAAGGGAAAGGTATTCTTCTCCCTTATTGTTTGCTAATGTTGGCCATATGTCTTATTTTCAATGATGAATAAATGCAGATTTTAATAATGTGAGCAGCAGCAGTAAATACGGCTCTCATGAACCAGGTAGAAAAACAAACCAAATTTATTTTGATTTATTGTTTTCAAAGTAAACTTGACACTATTTTATGCTAAAACTTTTCAGTGTGTTTCAAAACTTAGACTCTTTATTGCAGCGTAACTGTGAGGCTGATAGGACAAGTGTATTTTAATATGAAAATCCTCGCCAGCGCAGCTTAATACAGGTGCACCAGATGCAGTGAAGCTGAAACGGGCAGAAGGAGGAAATGGGGGTGTTGCACTCAGAAGAGGAAGACAGTAACTTTCTGTCCCTTTTCACTTTTACTGCACAACAGCAAAACTTTTTCAAACAACACAGCTCGTGTTTCAGTAACCTCTCAACAGCCGTTATCATTCGGGGATCAGTAAACCGCAAAATCAAATCAGGGCCTCTATCAGAAAACTCCTGAGTCTTTATCTCAAATTAAGAAGGTCTTCTTTCATTAAAGCTCCATGTCCTTGAACATGAAGTCCCAGAAAAACAATTGTGGTTTATAAAAATTGCCAATTTGATTCTCTTTCCCCTCTTTTCCTTTCCTGTCAAGCTGCCGGACAGCCAACCACATTGTGACGCTCGACTGACAAGCACAAGGTTCAAAGGAAGAACCCCCCCATCCCTGTTTTAACCTGATTATCTGCAAATCACGTCCTTCGCAGTGTGTCAGAATCTTTGCATCTTCTGCAGTTCGATAACCATTCAAGATTCATCATGTGGCCCAAATGTGGGGAAAAAAAAAAAAATCTTCATATGTGTGTCATCTGATGCATGAGTGAAATCTGGATTTGATTGGTCCTCATGCCACCACAGACTGTGTTTCATCACGCAGCAGCGAGAAAAAGACTGCTCTGAGGCGGCAGCCATGTTGAAAAGAAAACACATCTGCAGATGCTTCAAACACAGGTAGACTATGTTGATGCCCTGTACTGTCTGAATGAACACACAAAAACAAACAAGGTGTTCAAAAATGTGAATTATTGCCAGTATATTATATCACTTTTTATCGTTTAAGAGAGATTTTCTTAATTTGGAGGGATAAGCATCCAAAAACTGGAAAGAATATAGATTATGCGGTAAGGCAGCTAGGCAGACAGAGAGCCTAAACAGGTTTAATCCAAAACACATTAATAAGTGTATCCTCCTTCAGTTAAGTGATAAATTACAGCAAACAGATATAGAAAGTGCAATAAAGGTGACTATTTAGACTCAAATACAATATAGAGCAAGCCACTATTTTTATCCTTTGGCCCTTGCAGTGACCTCCAGTGTCTCTTTTTCTTTACAGAATAAAATTAGCTTCGAGTATAAAGACATAGTATGGATGTAGGTTCATCATTAGGGCAATAACAGGACTTAAAAGCTGGTTTTGTGCTTTTGGGTCACAGCAGGTTGTTCCTCTTCCAATCTATCAGCTTGGAAAGTCAAGACTTCAATGTGCCTTAGGAAAGCAAGGTGATGCAGGAAAAAACACCAGCTGTATGATGGTGTTTTATTTCTCTTTATTTTATGTTGTTTTATTTTATTTTGTTGGAGGGATCTGGCCAAATTTTAAACTGCAGACAAGAAGGCTGCAGCTCTCCCTCACATCACGCTTTATTTTAGTTGATAAGTACTGTTTATTTTCACTCAAATTTGATTTCATAATTCCCCCGCCTCCATTCCTCTGTGGTTTGCAGTGCTATAAAAATGCAAAGACTGGAATAAAATGAAATAAAGCGTGTGATGTCTACTTGGTAAAAGACAGATAATGTATAATGCAGGGGAAAATTTCATTTAATTTGGATGTTTTATTCTAGAGTGATATAGACTTCTCTATGCTTTTAATTGAGGTAATTTTGATAATGGCTCAATGATAGAATTCATTTATACCTTGAAAATTAAAAAAAAATCACTAATACACGTTATTACTAGGTAAAGAGCAAAAATACTATAAACATATACCAGCAGCAGCTGCACCTGTGCAATATTTGGTTGGATGAAAACTAAAGATTTGTGGCGCTGGCTGCACATTTTCAGTCACTTGCTTCTTTTTTAAGGTGTATGAGAAGAGCTCTTCCTGTTATGTGTTGTGGATGTAATGAAAAAAAGTGCACGTTTAAGCCTAAAACCAAATGATTTGCTGTATGAAAGCAAACTAGCAAACAGCCTCCTTTTTCTCCTCCTGAACTGTGTCCTATAGCCAAGCTTCCCCTCTGGGGTCATCTCTTGATCTACAGTATTTTTAAACTTCTGTTATGATTGTGTATTTTTTTTTTCTCAATTTAGTTAACGAATAATTGTCAAGCCCAGTCTCTTATAGCGGGATCTTTGAGACGGAGCTCTATATTCAGACGGTCTTCTTATCGCAGGATAGTTGGGGAATGAAACCTTTTACGTCTGTTCTGTATTTATTGTAATATTCACCTGAGCACTATGCGAAATATAGATTAATTTGATGTTTAAATGCATTTGCATTTATAGCATACTGTATGTTTATAAATAAAATGTTATACATTAACGCCCTGCTTCTGTCTGGTCATTTTGCAATAAAATTACAGAAGAAAAGTAAATAAATGCTTTAAAATGTAGATTTAGTAAGATGCCTGTTTGTTAAAAGTGTCACAAAGCGAAACTCTTCAGGTCTGGAATCATGAGTAAACGGACAAATATTATGCTCAGTCATTTCACCTGTAATCACAGCGTATTTGTTTTTGTCCTTTTTATGTGTCATGTGACTCCAAGAACAAAAAGCTGACCGTAACCAATTTTCGAGTGTTATTTAAAGATTTACATAGAAATTGTTTAAAATGTGTCTTCCTATTGATAAACTATCAAATAATATAATAGCTCATTCTAACCCAGTGAGAATAGAAACCTCTTTTTTTTTTTTCTTTTCATGTGCGTTTTTATGACAGCACCATAAATTTCTAATGATAAAACACAAAAAACCCGTCTGTAGCCTAATGATGTTTTCAGGTGATACTAAAATAATACTCAAGTTGGGTCAGAATAAACCGAGAATAACGACTCCGAACATTTATTTGGCCTTAAATTCAAAGAGGTGCCTATTAAGGTCCTGAGTTTTTTATTAGAGTGCCTTTTTAAAATGTGACTTCATAAAATTAAAACCTTTACCTCGATGGACTCTCTGGCTTATACATGAAACGAATTCTGTGTTCAACTAACGGATTTCCGTATTTTTGATCTCACCTAAAATCTGGTAGCGATTATTCCCAAATTGTGCCTTGAGTCAAAAAACTGGATTCCACGGATGTTTTTTAATAAAAGAAAAAGTGTCAGCCAGTTTGTTTAACTCCTTATTTACCATTTTAAAAATAAACCTGATTGAGTTTCATTTCTTGAAAAATAATTAGTGTATTTTAGTGTAGTTTAATTTCAAGTTCGTATACAATATTTCCCCCGAATTTAAACATTGCCTTTTAATAAGAGTTAGTTTCTTGAAGAAAGATTGACTGACTGTTTGTTTGTTTGTCTGTTTGTTTGTTTGTTTGTTTTTAAAGAAACATCCTGGTTTCATAAATTAAACTAAAGGCCGATTACCTTCTCTCATTCTTTTTCTTTTTCCCAAAAGTCAATCGGAAAGAACGAATTGTGAAACGTCGCGGTGCTGTCCGTGGTGCTGAAATCTTCGCCCTTTTCAAACCACCGTGACAAAAAAATTTTTCAAAATTGTTCAAGAATCGTATACTACAAAAAGAATAATAACCGATCATTTCCACGATTTCTTTCCCAAAGAAAAACATGACAAAACAATATGGACTATTATTTTTTTTTTTTATCATCAACAATCATTTCAATGGTACACCTGGAAAACTATGTGCACATGTAGAAATATTTCCTTCTTAAATATAAGCATTCATTACCTACATATAAATAACTTTCAGATCCTGGACAAAACATGTTACATAATGCTCACAAAATGGGAGGGAAATCATTGTAAAATCAGACAAAGAGACAACATGCAAATTATATAGAAATAAATACAATGTTTGCATCCATTCCCCTTTTTTACCCAAAATAAATTCTTCCGAGGGAATTTTGTAAAACATCAAAAAGACTTGTATGATCGATCTACGAGGGAGTATGGCCTATGGTTCAACTATAGGAGACAATAATACGTATTAACACTATACAATTTTGAGCCACAAAAACATTGCCGTAGAAAGACACACAAAACATACAGATTTCCTGTCAGAGGTGAACATTGCAGTAAGTTTGTGCCTTTTTTCTTGAGGAAATAATTGTGTTTATATCGATAATTTAAAGAAACTAAACTCTCAGCAGCCTTAGAAACCAAAACACAGCTGTAAGAGGCCACTTCCACACAGCAGGTTGTGTCTGCAGAGAACAAAACAGCAAAATGCGTCAGCGTCTTGTTGGATATTGGTTGTTTCATACCATGTTTGTGGGAAAGCATCCTCAGTCGTGGAAATTCAACGTCTCTGAACGAAACAAAGCATCTGATGAACACTGACATTTAATGTGACTTAACGAGGCTCCTTTGCTCACTGATGGCACTACGCCTTTCCAGCGCGGCGACGTTTGTTTATGCTCCAAATCTGACCAAAATATATTCATCTTAACAAGTCAATTGAGCCGATTTTAAGTATTTATTTCAAGCTTAATGTGTTTTTAATTAATGCATGAATAATGGCTGTTTAGATAACATTGGTGCACGTAGAAAAAGACATTTTCTGTCTTATTTCTCAGTGTATTTCGTCCCGAGACATGCTTGAAAAGATTTTACACAACTTGCACTTGTTTGTAGAAAATAACTTTTTTTTAATTATTATTATAAGACGATCTGACTTGTCAAGATGGATATGTTTGCCGCAAACTGCCAACTGGCCACAAGAAACGACGCAAGGCGTAAAAATAAAAGATAACAGTAGTAATCTTTTTTCCTAACTGCTTTTTGTTGTCCTTAAGTCAGTCTTGGGCGATTGCTTTTCAGTCTCCAGAGAAGGAGGAAACGTATCTCTCTTCCCCTGCTCTGCTTCTCTTTCCCCGATGTGAAGCTTCATTAGAACATGCTGGTCTTTACTAACGTAGCTTTGGCTCCGTTCTGTCTTTGCAAAGACGACAGTACGCTGGCGAAGGGCCCGCCCAATGAGTCCGGGATAGAGGTGATGGTCCCCGGTGCGGTGGCCCAGCCTTGGCTTGGTGCTGTCACTCCCATGCCGGTGGACACGGAGGTCTTCACTTGGTCCGCTTGTCCGTTCCCGGTGGTGTTGACTTGGCCTGCAGTAGGGCTCGGCCCGCCGCAGTTGGAGGTGGGCACGGGGTTCGGGCCCGGTCCTCCTGTGCTGTCAGGGTCGGTGGTTTTGGTCTCTTTGCTGTCTTCATCTCTCGAATCGGACTTTTTTCCAGAACTGGACTTGGCTGCAGCTGCAGCCGCTGCTGCAGCCCGCTCCTGCTTGCGGAATTTGGCACGTCGGTTTTGGAACCATACCTGTTTAGTTGTGAAAAGGTGGAAGTAGAAACGTTTAACGACCGTGACTTAAATTTCTAGAAGACTGACAAAGCAAAGGGCGACAGAAAAGTTGAGTTCTCTAAATAATTTAGTCATATAAAGATGTTTTAATATCTGAAAGCCTCAGAAGAAAGACGTTGTCTATTTTGCCAATGTGTACACAGCAGTAGTACTCAGCCCTTCACATTGTGAAAGCAGTTCAACTTTTGCTTAAAATCTAGTGATAATGATTGATTAGACCCAGTATTTTGAAATAGTTCTCATTTGCATCCACCAGTGCGTAACTGTGAGTAAAAGGAGTCGGTAGTTATGTACCTGCACTCTGGCTTCAGTCAGATCGATTTTGAGTGCCAGCTCCTCTCTAGTGTAGATGTCCGGGTAGTGTGTTTCAGCAAAAACCCGCTCCAGCTCCTTCAGCTGTGCGCTGGTGAAAGTGGTCCGGATGCGCCTCTGCTTTCTCTTCTCGTTCAGTCCCCCGTGATCCGTGAAGAGTTTGTATGGAACTGTGAATGAAATGTCATGGTTACACGTGCAGTGGTCTTATCGGTGCAGTAATGGGGAGATATGAGGGTGTGTAAATGTGATGTTGTCAAATGGAAGTAAATTCAATATTTTGTTTAAAATCCGGTTAAGGACGCTGGGCTAAAGCTTCCAATTGTATTATGCCTTTGATTACCTTTGAATTAGTTCAGAACTGATAACGTTGCAGACCTGTGATGGGGTTAATTGTAATGTTAAACTAATTGTTCTCCTCAGATTGAGGCTCAAGTTTGAAAACTTGTCATAATGTTCCCATCCGCCCCGCTTGTTGCTACTGTAACTCCAATTCGGTGTCAATAATGAGCTTTAGTCTTTGGTTATCTAATTATTTTCGAAGCTTTATGTCTCATCGCAAAGTAAATAAATTATGCCTATCATTTTGGCAGCTTAAGATAATTCTGTTGGCGGTTTTGGGTGTGACTGGGATAGTATAACCCCGTAACCGAATTACCGCTTGCCTGCAATCGCTTCTAACGTGATAAATTCTTTCATTTGTGTAAGCAAATTTCGTTTCGTAAATACTAAACACATTTCCATTTTCAAATGCAATCAAGGCGTCCTATAATACACCGGGTTGAGGCTCTGGAGCCGCTGCTTACCTGCGGCGTACGGGCTGCTCTGGTGGTCCCGCAGGGTCCCCAGACTGCAGGACCCCGGCGTGAGAGACGGACAGCCGGAGGTGGCCCCAAAAGTGGTCCTGATGGGATTGTACTGAAACCCACTGGCTTGACTGCACGAACTGAAGTCCGCATAGGCCGATGCCAAGCTCGAAGTGTCCATCCCGGCCATACATGACTCGTAGGCAGAGGAATTTAGGTAAGAATACTCCATTTTATACATTTGAGAAGGCTCGGTAGAGTTAGAAAGCTGCACTTCCCTGGAAAAAATGGCAAACAAAAGCACCCAAAAAATGGGTTTGAAAGAAAAAAATAATAAAAACAAAAATGAGGAGGACGCGCGGTCTGAGTTTGGGGGGAAAGATTACTTGTTTGGTTTGAACTGATTGGGAAAAAAAGGCTGGACGGTGGGTAGATGTTCACTGCTCAGCGCCTGCTCCAAAACTGGCCTCCTTTATAGGAACCTAGCCCTGTTTTATGAAAAGCCCCCTAAGAGCCGCCTAGCCCGAGGTCTCTAGAGCATATAGTCCTCATAATAAACTTGGCTCTTTCCGCTTGGACAATAGCAAAGCGTTTGGTCTTATTGCTAGCGCTTTTTTACATGACAATAACTCATCAGTCTATTGGGCTGGCACTGGGGGCCCGGGCTGTCCAACCTCCCTATCATTGATCCCCTGCATCTCTAATTAGAATTTAATACCTCGCCATTACGCACCCCTCCACCACCACCGCCGCCGCCGCCCACCCCTCTACCCATCCACCCCACTCCTCTCCAACCACCATCTTGCCCTTTAATTCAATCACACCACTTGGAAATAATGAAAGTTGGGTGACGATTCTCCCTGATCCAATTTTCTCCAAGCTTTTAAGCCTTTTAAGCGACCGTATACCTTGGGCAGGATTTCACATAGTATTCCCCCTCTACCTCTTCTTTCTGCCCGTCTGCTCCGACTATTTTCACTGATCCTGACTCTGGTCTTCTGCAGTGAAGCCAAACGTGTCGGCTTTTATCTCTTATAACCATCTATATTTTTATTGGGGGTAAACAATTTGTTACAAAAGCACCTGGTTTAATTTTTTAATTACCTGTTTGTATCAACTTTAGAGAAAGAGAAACGAGATATGCATTCACGTATATGATTTTTAAACTGAATGTGTGCTACCTGCACGCAGTATCGCCTGTCTGGATTTCTTCGGGTTTTATTTAACACGAAACTCTTAGACACAGCTCGATTTTAAATCCGGACAGTATCATTTGTGGTTCACGACTTTGTTGCTGTTATTAAGGGGGAGGTAGAAAGAAAGGTAGAAATTGTCTCCATGGGCTCAAAGCCCAACGTGTTGGAATTTATGCGCGGTAATAAACGTATTTTCCGGCTTCGATTTCACACTAAATTTTGCCTTTTCTGCCAACATTTTTCCAAATCTTTTCATGCTCAGCTGCAGTATAATCTCCCCGAAACTTCCGGGTGTATTTTTATGATTCAAATGAGTTTGTAATTGTCTTTATTACTTTCATTATTCCGTTTATTTGGCAAATAACATCTTTCTAATGAAAGTAACGAACTGGCGAGGCAGTCATCGGACCTCTTAGGCTCACAATATTGGCTGAGTGGTTAATTTGGTTTGCGTAATAAGGTGAACCATTTTGTATGGCGCTTACACTCTCGATGCGTTTCTTCTTCCTCTTTTTTTCCACTGGACCGAGTTCAAGTCCTCTGTTGAAGCAGCGAGTTTTCCCTTTCAAATGATCGAAACACAAAAAGAAGAAAAAGCAATTACGGTGCATTTATTAAATTTAGCACATAAGTGTTTGATTATTGAATTTATTATTCTGTTCATGTTTGGGTGATTGATATGAGTAGTGGCCCTACATCGAAGTGTTACAATAATATTCTTATAATAATCTGAGGATAAAATGATGACTAGAGTATGTTAGTATTTTCTATTATTATTATTATATTGAGGCTATCAGCTTGGACATTAAGACAAAATTTTGTAATATGTAAAACCTATAAAACGTCATCATAAGATTTTTATGGATCTTTGTTTCTTGTAACTGTAGTACCTCGGATATATTTGATTTTGTCATAATATTGAGTTTTATATACAATAATTTTTGTAGGCTGATATAAAAACAATGTAGACGTTTACTGGAAAAATGCTAGCAGACATAAAGATTTCATATTCTAAATAGCGGCACTAAATAAAATAAGATATATTACCTATATATTCTATAGCTATATATAGACTGTGCACCATTTATAGCCCCATGACATAAAATATACGATTTTATTTTTTTAATTGTTGCCTTTTAGTAAAAATATTGACTTGCTTTGTTATTTAAACTGAAACAGGGGGGAATATGAGGCTGAATGTGGCACCGAACACAACAAGGTGCAGCTCCCGCTAAATAAAAAAAAAAAAAAAAAAAAAAATAGAAAACCTGCTTGCATTCTGCCATCAATTATTTTTCTCCACAATTGCTGACGTGTTGCAGTGTGTTTCTCCCTTTTCTTCCTTGTGTACATTGTCTTCCCAGGGATCAATGAGAACAGAAAAAAGTTAATTCTTTCTTGACACAACCGTCCCTATTATGTAAATGTTTTCTTTTTTTATTTTCTCTTTCTACACACGAGCTGGGACCCAAAAGTTGTACCAAATGGTTAATTTGATTATTGAAACCAAAGAGCCAAATGGTTCACCGTCCTCCCTCCACGCGTCTGGCAGCGAGAAAAGAAACCATCTCTGGGAATTAATCTAATAACGCTCAAAGGAACGAGAAGTCTTTTCTGATATTTCGCCGAGGCAAATACAATTATAGCTTTTAGCTATCGGTTTCTTTCACTGAAGCTGCTCTTTATTCTTGTGGTCTATAGTCCCTCCGCCATAGACCAGCTATTGAAACGCCTCCTTTTTTATAGTTTCAACATCTTTTAATTCTTTCAGCTGGTTCGGCTGGCACCCAAAGCCGCAGTTTGATTTTGTTTTGATGTGAGAATATAAAATCTGAAAGGAGAAAATCTGCAATGTGAGTTGACTTCAATGACTTTTGAAAAGATTTTGCACGATGCAAGACGTGCAGTCAGCTTTTATGTGGATGCACAGGGTCTGTTGGCTGCAGGTTGAAACACTCTCCATACAAAGCACCTTTTCCAAACACCGTGAGTGAGGAAGAAACAGTGATTTACACTAACATAATTGTCCTTTAATTCGTAATTACGGTGCAAATAAAGGGCCTCAACCATATGTATTCACTTAAATAAATCAGGAAAACGCGATGTGTGCAAGACCTTAAATTCCCTTGGCAAGTGCCGGACAATAGAAGGGATATGGGAGGAACTCCTCTCCATTTAGTGCACACTATCGTTGCTCAGCAATATAGGAATGCGGGTCGACAGGAGGGACAAAAAGTGGAACAAAATGCCATTGTCTCTGGATGGATTGGATGGATCCACTCCCCTGAAAAGGCAAAGTAACAGAGGAGGATAAAGAGAGAGAGAGAAAGATGGGAGGATCCCGCTGTCACATTTCACCTACAATGTCTCACTCCTCCGCCCGAGGAAATCCTACGCTTATCAAAACGGTTATTAATAAGGCCGCGTGTTGCAGGGGAGGGGCTCTGGAGCAGATAAAAAATTCATTTTGGGGACGATTTCTCATGGCAATTTAGTCTGATGTCTCAATTTGACGGGATGGATAGAAGGTCTCCCTCTAGTTGCAAAATGCGTGAAAAATATCTGAGAAAAACGATTACAAGATGAGAAAGGAGGCTTTGCTACATCTTTACACTAATAATTCGGGTTATTATTAATGGGCGGCAATTATTCTGTAATAAATCACATTCGTGTTGGATATTTTGTCTAGGTGTACTTTCTTTTCACCATGTAAAACTGAACATCCCAAAATATGTTAACTCAAAAGGATGGGTTGGGGTGGGGGGAGTGGGGGGATCAAACATCAGACTTTAAGGTGTTCCAGGCTGGTGCGTAAAAGGCGCATCGCGTTTCCAAGCGCACAGATGGAAAGTGACATCTGGGGAAGAGGCAAAATTCAATTAGAAGCTGGTGTCTTTCTCCATGTCTGCAGAAAAAAACGTTCAGCCAGCACAAAAGACGCCAGGGATACAGCCTGCTGCGAGCAGGCTCAGTCTCGTGTTGTTGTTTGTGTATTTTGTATTTTTATGGAGAAAATATTATGTGCATTTACAGCTTGTTAAAATCTATGAAATAAGATCACCAGAGGTCACGGTGATCGTCAGATACAGTAAAGGAGAAGAAGGGAGGGGGAAAATCAACTTAGCGCCATTTCATCTCGCCTTTATGGGTTTATAATGATCACGTAATAAATTGTGAATGTAACTGTTTTGAATTCGTGGACTACAGGTTGTGTTGTGTGTAATTTTTCCCTCTTATCTTACGTTAACTGTCTTCCAGATGCTGCAGCCAGCTCCAGCAGAGCACAGCTCGTCTCCTCTGGCCTCTCTGGCCCCTCTGAGCCTTTATCTGCTCTTCCCAAGTGACCAAGAGACCAGCCAGTGGATTAACATAAAAATCTTATTCCAGTGGATAAGATTAGGAAACATATTACCCTCAAACGCGGCCTTGGCACGGGCGAGAGCCAGGCAAGGAATCAATTACTAAATTACTCCAACCTCTAAGTCGACATTAACGCAGAGAAATGCCATCGACCGGTCCTGAAATAAGATTTCGCAAAGATGTGATCATTAAATCTCTTGCCAGTGTTCAAGAATTTGATTCATAAAATCGTCTGAAATGAGATGGAATTAAATTCTTATCGGAGCTCTTGTCATCGTTTCATCCCGCGCTGTTTAACGTTGGTCAATGGCCTTCATGAGATTTTCCCTGTAAATAAACTTGGTAATTGAATCCGCCTCTCCACGACACATTGTTTGGTTGTTATTAATTTATTGCAGCCATGCAGGCGGACGGATGGGGTATGCAGGCCGGAGTCAGGCTTAGAGTCAGAGTCAGGTCCCAGATAAATGTTTTAAGTCACAGACGCCGAACCACGTTGTGATTTATACTCAGTTAAACTGCAACAAGCTTTTTTGGGGAGGGGGGCAATCTGAAAAATCATCTGTCATTTTTTTTCTGGCCTCCTGCTTTCCCCCCCAGTGGGGTCAAAGCATATTTTATTTAGCATAGTCTACTGGCATTAACCCCCTTCCAACCCCCGCATTAGCAATTGACAATTATTAGCCTGAGCCTCATAAATCAGCTGCGTGACCCGTTATTATTGTTGAATTGAATAGCTGTTGGGGAAGTGAGGGTCAGTGTCATTAACTTGCCTCCCCTCTCACCCTCCGCACCCACCCCTCCTCTATCCTACACCACCCTCGGGCCCCCTGAAGGCATTTGGCTCTCTATACAAGGACCTGCTTGCTAATAATGCCGTGTGGTCGGCCTAAAAGCTTAATCACACATGCATTAAGCAGCAGACAGGGGCCTTTTGTGCGCACGTAGGTTTACTGGAATTAAGCGATTAATGGTCATCTGAGCGGCAGGCGACAAGGCGGCGCATCGAGGATGATGGAGCGGTTTTTAATGTCAAAAAAGGGAAGAGAGAAGGAGCGGAGGCGGCAGGGTGAAAGGAAGGAAAGAGGGAGGGAGGGCTGGGCAGCAATTACAGTAGGCCGTGTCTCCCAATCCATCATAAAACGTCAAGGTCATTGTGAGTTATATTGATTATTAGACTATACAACGCTTTGTAATGTTTATTACACACCCCTGCTTCGACATTACAATA
The DNA here is from genome assembly GCF_057382275.1 of Copadichromis virginalis. NCBI lineage: Eukaryota > Metazoa > Chordata > Actinopteri > Cichliformes > Cichlidae > Copadichromis > Copadichromis virginalis. The sequence goes on along the minus strand of NC_140619.1, from coordinate 7,200,529 downwards.
TGCAAAAATGCCGCATGTAAACACCTGCTATCAATTTCTAAAGCTGCTCATTTGTTTAGCCTCGTGCCCCGTTCTCAATTTCATATTCTTTTGATGCGCTCAGACTAAACACGTGGCCCCAGTTGTACATTAGACTCTTTATTTTGCCCCCAGACTCCATCTGCATAAATCACCAGGCAGCTCATATGAATTATTATTTCCATATAGTCAAAAGAGTCCCAACAAGAGACAATAACCCTGCATGCACAAAAACAGGTCTTCTCAAATCTATTGTTTCTTGTACATCTGGTATAAATGGTACAAATGGTAATGAACTTATCAATATCACAAGCTGTCAGGGTGCTATATTGTTACTGCTGTAACAGAACTGCTGTAACAAAACTTCAAACAGTGTCTCTCACAAACATTTTGTAAGACAGATTAAATAACCATTTATTTAAGCTGATGTACAGCAGTGTTGGTCAAGTTACTTGAAAAAAGTAATCAGTAACTAATTACTGATGACTTCCCCAAAAAGGTAATCCCGTTACTTTACTGATTACTTATTTTCAAAAGTAATTAATTACTTAGTTACTTAGTTACTTTTTAAAAACACGATTTACAACCTGAATAGGTACTAAAGCGATAGATCTTTCAGCCCAATTCTACTTTTTCTGCATAATCCATCATACAAAATGTAATCAAATGGAAAAGTCTCTTTTTTTAACTTGTTTTATCAGTTTTAATCTTTTAACTTTATGCATCAAGCAAAAATTTAATTATATGCAACATTCTCTGACTTGAATAAATTAGTTTAACATTTAAACCTATTTTCTGCACATTCCAGCAAATAAAATAAAATATTTTTTGTGTTTACACTCAGTCTTTCAAATAGATGCAAGTAAAACACAGCAGAAAATAAAGAAAGTCAAAGACACTGGGTCCTTTTGCTCTATTTTCACCTGTAAAGCAGGACTGCGGTAGGCGGAGGTTTACCCTGGTGCAGGTGTGCCGCGGTCAGTTGAAGAATCCGCGAGTTTCTCTGTGAAATTCCCATTACATAGTTGCGCACTCGGTGCTTGTTTAGGGGTTTTTTTCACTGTAAAAAGAAGTTTTCTTCCCACGCACAACGGACACTAATGTTTTTGTCACTTTTTATGGAATCAAACTCAAAGTAAGGTCAGTACTTCCACGCTTTAAACGCTGCATGCACATACTCTCTCCCACAATCGATATATGATCCATTGTTGATCTGCACACAGAGACATTCTCGCAAAAAAATCACGGTTTTAGTAACGCAGCGTTCCTACGGGAAAGTAACGGTAATCTAATTACCGTTTTTGCAATAGTAATCCCTTACTTTACTCGTTACTTGAAAAAAGTAATCAGATTACAGTAACGCATTACAAGTAACGCGTTACTGCCCATCTCTGATGTACAGCCATCACCTGATCATGCAGATGATTTGAGGTAGTTTATTGTGCAGGTGTGTTTGACTGAAATCTGAACAGCTTCAGTCAACCCTTATTAACAACTAATGGACACCATACTTATAAACCCCTACAGTCATGTAGGTTAAATTATAATGGCTACTTTACAATTCATTCATACACAAATAGTGTTTGAAGTTTATTACTGCAAAGTAAAAAGTCTAAATCTACCATGGCTGGTGCTTTTAAGCAAGTTTCTCTCCACTTTTTCCACTGAGATGAGGTACTATATAGTTTTAATTTTACAAAGTCCTTTTTTTCAGTTTTAAAACAAAAGCTTTGAAATAACAATAAAACAAATAGATCTAAACTTATATGCAAAGAAAGCTAAACATAACAGCGGAAATATTGAAGAAGCTGTGCTCAATGGTTTGTTTCCACATTTTTTTATAATTACTCAGTTGAAGAAGTTTACCACATGGGGTGGACATTACAGTAGCTCCCATTAGTATCACCCATAATAAAGATGGTATCACGATATAGCAGTTTTATAATTCTCAATACATGAAAATCTATTATGATAAATAAGGAGTAGGATCATATCACTTTAGTTAATTAGCGCTCTAATTTATTTTCCATTGTCATGCCCACCATCATTCCTCCTGTGAGCTACTTCTTCACTAGAAGTTACTTAACTTCAGTTCACTTTAGATTTAGATTAGATAACCACACTATCTATTTTCCACTAAAGCAGTTCCAGAGCCCAATCTAAAACTGGTTCCATGCTTTTCCATTGACACGCAGTGGCGAAAAGCTTGCACTGGGATGGCTAGCACAAAATTGCCAGGCCCAAATTTGAAGTCACTGTTTTCAGTGGCTTTAGAAGCTGAAACAACAAGAAACTCACCAATGGAGATGCATTCTGCAGCACATAGCATACCGCTTGTGCTTCATAATGCTAGGTAGTAGAACAGTACAGTACAGTCGTGACTGATAAGTTAAACTGCCTCTGTTTAGAGCTTTTGGCTACAGCTATTGATAAGATATTTAGAGAAGTGAATAAAATCTATTTTAATTGACCATGCCACCATTTTAACTGATTTGCTTGTTCATTTTTTGTTGATTTGACATGTTTCAGTCTAGCACTTACTACTCCAACTGCTGTTTGTGCATTACTTTGAATATTTTAGTGGTATTGAGTCCCACATCCAATTTGTGAAGCTCTATTTGGCAATGTTTCCTCATTAAAAAAAAAGTTGTTAGTGAATTAATTGTTGAATACCAGATGGATGCTAAATTGAACAAACCTTGGTTTCTTCCCAAACAAAATGTATAGCTGTGTTTGTTGTACGTGTATCTTGGTAAGTGCATAGTATTTGAAATTTTATAATCAGTTAATAAGTAATGATTAGCGCACTCATTTGCATGCTAGAAAATCATTTTATAAGATAACTGTGATGAGTTTTTCATGCGTAAATCCAGAGTTCATGTTGAATCACATCCATCTTTGAACAGCAAGATCCTGATACCATCATCTCTCTTCTCTCCAGCAGCAACCTCAAATTTACTAAACTGTACAAGAGGAAGTCAACTTCCTTGAAATTCATGCACACTTTGTCACCACTGCTCATCTTCAATGAAGCCATCCGTATTGATGGGAGAGGGTGATTTATATTGCCATGACTACCATCCAATGGCAGCACTTGTTGATCAATCAAAGCTAATTTGATTGGATGGAATCCTTAAAGAACAGCCAGATGGGAGCCATCAGAGTCAGTCTGTCCACTGCAGACTCTGATTCACTTCCTGTTCCCAGAAGGCCACTGTCTGGGCTCTGAAGGATGATGCTGCACTACAGAACTGGAAGACAAAGATTCGGCATTCTGGCTGAAATCAATAGATGCGGATGGCAAATTGGTCGGTAAACAAAAAGGGTGCTTTGATTTATAATGTTTTCTAATGTTTTCACAGAGGCTCTTGTTAGTGGGCTTCATCATTAGAGCCCATATCAAGTCACTAGAAGATACAGGCATAATTTCTTATGTATTTTTCATAATATGAACAAATCAAAAGAACACAACGATTTGATCATTATGATATGTTCTCTGTAGCCAAAATCTTGTTCATTTGTTTTGTCAAATTAAAAATATTGCAAAGCCACCCTGTTGCTTCATTAGGATGGATAGATACGGTGTTTAGAGTCCATCCAACATTCCCGCTTCTGGAAATAGTAAAGCACAAAATGTGTATTGATCAGCATTTGAAAATAGTCCATAGCAAATGCACTATTTACTCCAGCTTGACTAATAATGATGCCTGATCATTTTAAGAAATGCTTCAGCCTTTTTAAAAACACATTTTTCACCCATTTACTGTTGATGCTTTTGCAATTTTCATGAAATTTTCTCAGAGAAAAAACAAAACAAAACCCATAACACCAGCTTTATTTTTTAAATGACTTTTCAGCAGCAGTTTTGTTGTAGTTTGTTTGTTTGTTGGTAAAGAACTTTAAAAAAAACACATGCACACCAAACTAATCACTACATGAAGCGGGTAAGAAAAATATAAAGGGACCTCATGAAAAAATGATCAAATATATGACTTTGTATGGAACAACAAGTCTGCCAAATAAGCCTGCCTGAGACAATCCATAGATTGTCCAGAAATAACGTGCTATAATACACTCAACAGCCACTTTGTGAGTTCGGCTACACCTGTTCAATAAGCCATGGCATTATCTTAGACAAATAACCTACTGAAGTTCAGAGCATCAGAATGGGGATAATTTTAGTGGCTTTGAATGTTGTTGTCAGATAAGTTTGTCTGAGTCTTTCAGAAACTGCTGACCTACTGGGGCTGTCCTATACAACCATCTCCAGGGTTTACAGAGAATGATTAAAAGATAAGAACAGGAAACTAAGGCTAATTCACATGTGCTCATCACAATTGGACAACAGAAGACTGGAAAAAACCTTGCCTGGTCTGATGAGTGATGCTGTAACATCTGAATGGTGGGGTCCAAATTTGGTGTAAACAACATGAAACGGTTCAGGCTGAGGGTGGTGTAATGGCATTGGGGAAAATCTTTGCGGCAGATTTTGGACTCCTTAGTACCAACTGAGCATGCACTAACCCTTTAACACAAACTGTATTATATATGATACATATTCTTGTGGATTTATACGAACATGTGCATCATCACTGTGATTTTTTTAAATTTTATTTACTCAAAGCTTTAAAAAATGGCACAATGCATTTTACGCAGTCAACTGCACAAAAATGCCAGATATAGTAAAATTTACACAAATGAAAACTGCTAATTGATCATATTCTTTCTTTTTCCTTCTTTTTTTGTAATTTAAGGCACCATATTATGAAGGTTTCATAGAGATAGAGAAGTCTAGACTCTCTGTGAGACTACTGCAGCACTGCTTTTGGAAAATGATTACATTGTCATGTTTAGCAAAAACTGGGACCTCAATGTTCATAGTGCCTGTATTTAGCAGTAGGAGTCATGTCAAAGCCCACTATAGGATAAGTAAGAGTTATTCTGAATGGGTAATGATGCAAAGCTACACCAGTTCAAGAATAAACACAGGGAGCTAGAAGTGAGCTGGAAATCATCCACTTTACTCTTAGAGTGACAAAGTTCATGTTAAGAGGCAGGTAGCATATCAGAATTTGACCAGATGGCTGGAATTTGAATATTTTGTTACTGTCGTTAGCTTTTCTTTCATTTGCATTTTGATTTAAGGCACCAAAACCCAAACATTACTGGTTTGAAAGAGACACCTTGCAACACAAGACACATCTCAGAAAGCTCATTTTTAACATTAGGGTGATGACAACAGCTCTCATTTTACATGAACTTAGTAACACAGCCCCCTGCTGTTTGCTTTACTTTAATGCATAACTAGACTGTAATAATAGCTTTCCCAGGTGATCTTTGGGGCCATATTATGAAGGTATGATAGAGATGGAGAAGTCTAGGCTCTCTGTGAGACTACTGCAGCACTGCTTTTGGAAAATGATTACATTGTCATGTTTAGCAAAAACTGGGACCTCACTGTTCATAATGCCTGCTAAATACAGGTACTGTGATTTTACTTTTTTTTATATAACCAAGTACTGAAAAAAGAAATCATATAGTCAAATGTCAATGTTACTTATTTAAAAGCATGCTGAGAATGTGTGAATATATTTGTACCCAATTTCATATCAAATATTCAATAGATGCAAAGAAATCCCTACCCCAGTCACAGACAATCTAGTGACATATGAGTATACATTACAAAATGATAATGATTTGTAGGGAATATCCATTATTTTTGGAGCCAGTTGTGAGTAAAGACCTCCTGTGATGTGCAAGAGAGGGAACACAGTTTCCAAAATGAAATCTTGAAACCACTGGCTATTGTCATACGGTGATGTATTATTATTATTATTATTATTATTATTATTATTATTGTTAGATTTAAAAATGTATCTACATTTGTAAACAATGCCCAACACAGACGAGAACGTTTTGAATGAGGTATCCTGTATAATAAGTAATTTGGCCTATAGTCTCAACTATAGTTGAAAGGCATCATGTAAAGGGATCACTAATGTCAGTAGGCCTGTAAAACATTTCAGACAATCTACCGTTTTTATTTTAGACTAAAGTGTTAGATCAGCCCAAACTACAAGGCTAAAAATGCATATGTTAGCTGAGTATGAACAGAGTGCCGTGATACACCTTTGAGCTTCCTTTCCTTCTGCAGTATATTATTTCTGTGCAGTGCATCTTCCCTCCTCTGCCTCCCCTTTGGTAGCTTGACGTGACAAATAGCTGGATCTGCACTTTTCTGCAGCAAAACCAACATGCCCCTCATCATCGCTGGGTGCAAATTTGATCAGAACACACCCAGAATCCCCTGGCTGCCTGATGATGAATTGGCATATTAGGAACGATGTTTATGCATCAGCCCAGCGCTCTCTGGCAAATGACAGTAAATTGCCTCTCAGACAAATCTCTGGTCTGGGATTCCACTGACTGGCGATGAATTGAGCCTTCTTCCTGGATCCCATGGGTTCCAGGAAACCTTGTCAAAGAGAGCAAATGATGACTCCTCTTTAATCAGCTGGGGTTTGCAGATAGTTTACAGAGAAATTAGAGCTTTTCAGCTCATTTGGTAAAAACAAAGGTGAGATTAGACACAAATAAACTGCACAGTAGCTCTGAGATAAATAAAGATCGATGCAGAGCATCACTGAAAACAACCATCTTTTTTCTACATGGTATTGTGATCAGATTTTTTGTATGTTTTGGCATTTTATAGAAATGAATATGACATCAAGCAAACCTTAATATAAAAAAGTACCAGAGGAAGAACATCAATTTACCCTTATTGCTTTGAGGGATTTGAGAAAAGCTACATTCATCAACAAATTACTATTACTGTATATTTACCTTTTAATGTACTCTGTCAGTTGTAATGCCCCATTGATGGAGTGAGCTTGGGAAGTCAGGAGTTGAACTTGGCTGTTCATATAGCTTTTATATGAATTAACGTCACTGTAAGCTGGTCTAGCTTGGCCTGGTCCAGGTCCAGATTGAAGCCACAGAATGAAAACCAATAGCCCTGGGCTGATATAGAGTAGCAGTGAGAAGACAGAGGGAACCATAAGAAGAGCAATAAAGCTAATGTGATCAAAGAAAATGGCTCTCTGAATAGAGGTGGAATGAAAGCCATACCCCTGAAATCTGGGTTTGCAGGCCCTGGTAGAGGTGACAGCATGATGAAGTTTCTATTGGATTTTCTGAGAGCAGAAGCAAAGTAGCCCTAAACCACTACTACTCATGTGTTGGATATGAAATTGATAGGCAATATGTGTTCATGAGGTAAATTGCATTGGCAGACTTGCTGAGATAGGCTTATATATGAATAACATCCCAGACACTAGCAAAGTTGACACAAACTTTAACTGAATTTCTTAATGGTTGGTTGATGCATTTGAAGTGAATTCAGTTAAAAAGCAGGTTTCACTAGTTTCAGCTGAGGGTTGTTAATGTTGTTTTTCATGCTCTGTTATAAACGTGGAAAGAAAATCTGTGGACATGTTCTCCGTGGTTCTCAGAGGAGAATAACCAGGCTGCTGTGAGCTGATAAGAAGGTAATAAGAACAAAAATAGCCACTTGTTTTAACCAAAGTATGCAAAAGAGCATCTCTGATTGCGCAACCTTGAAGCAGAAGAGCTACAGCATCAGAAGACCACTCTGGGTCCCACTCCTGTGGGGTAATAACAGGAAATTTAGGCCACAAATTGTATGGGCTCTACAAAATTTGACAATAGAGGACTGGAAAAATGTTCCTTATTCTTTTTAGGTTCAATCCAGTGCTAGCAAGGACTAACTAATCAAGTTCAGATGGATTTTAACTTTCTCCCTTTAATTCCAGTCTTTACTTTAAGCTAATCTTAATATTCTGCATGAATTCTCAGGTAGAATTCAGAAAACAGCTGTAAATCTTAACAAGTAAAACAATCCTGGTTGGGGTTTTATGGAGGTTTAAGTTTACGTCTTGCATCAATAAAAATAACTTTTTTAGGAAAGCTATGGAGTCTATTCATTCTTTTTGGCAGTTATATATTAGGTGGGGTGGAAAAGGTTCGAACATGTGATTAAAAACGTATCATGGTGGATTTTAGCCACAACCTACACTGTCTTTTTCTAAACCTAACCAAGCAGTTTAAATGTAAAAACCTACACTTTAAATATAATGGTCACCCACTGGATACAAACGTCAGTCTCCTAGATGAAAGTTCTCTTCGGACTGTATCGGTCCCTCAACACTTTTGCTTGCTTTAAACGAGGACTTAGTTGCTTCTTATTCTACCTCAACTGACTGTCCATCCTAATGAGGCATGAGCAAATCTGCAAACTAATATTAGCTGTTCTGGGCACCACAGGCAATCGACCAACTCTGCTGTGTAGGTGAAAGGACTTCCTGATTCCAATTCCAAATTCTCATGAAAATATCTGGCCTTATTTGCTCAGTACTGTCAACATTATAGCCATAAATGTGTTTACCATGTCTTCAGCAAAGCCAATCAGTCAGCAAACCAAGGCCACTCCTACAGGCATTTATTAGCATGACTGAAGTGTCTTTGCTGGTTGTGTTTGCATTGATGTACAATTTGATGGGGAATTAAATCAAGTAACCAAGTTGATGCATGTTGTGATTTGGTTAGGGTAACTCCGCTAATCTCATATTCTTATTATGACACACCCAGTTCATACAGCTGGTTTATTATGATAACACACTTTATTTTCAGAGTAAAACAAGACTCAATTATACGAAAGAAGTGACAGACAGAAGCATTTAAAGTACCAGCCTCAATTTATTTTGCTACAAATGAAATGCTGCTCAGTTAAAGACAGAAATATATCGCTTTATTATATTTAACAAACTATTTTAGATGGTATATATTGTAATTGAATAAAGTCTCTTGTTAAGTGGTTTACTGCAGAGGTATGTCCATATAAGCAAATTAACCTGAATATTACATTTATCTGAATCGTTGACACCTTTTGATTACTGCTTTTAATACTTTATGATTAAGAGAGCTAATTGGTATTTCCTATCCAATCCTATCCTGTCAGCCAGAGAGTGTTGAGGTCTGTTTAAAAGCAATCACAAAATGCCCACCCGTTTGATACCAGCGTTTGTCCGCCCTCTCCTTCCCTTGCCTGCGTTTGCAGGTTTGCATTTGAATCAGTGGGCTGGTGGGGGCCCGAGCGCTCGGCCACGTGGACCAGATTGATGTCATTGTCTCGGCACACTGACCTTTGCTGTAATACCCACGGCAGACATCACAAACTCTCACATCAATTTAGCCCAATTGGATGTGGCATGTCTTGGCTAACTCAATTTGTGGAGAAATGCACCTGTCTCTGCCTTCCCTCCCTATAGATTTCCTCAAGGGGAGGGGGTGGTATTGCAGGGAAGAGAAAGGGAGAGTGAGGGGAGGGTTTTGGAGTGGAGTTGGCCGCTGATCCGCTGCACCCCTCCACCCCTCCACCCTCATCCGACCCTCACCCTCCAAAACATTCACCCACATGCATATAAACACCATACACCAACTTCTCCCTTCTTCTCTTTCTCTCAGCTCTTTTCCCTCTGCCATACTTTGCAGATGTAGTGCCTCTGCACACACCCTGAACAGTTTGTGTGTGTGGTTGTGTGTGTGTTTGTGTGTGTGTGTATTTTCCAAGGTCTGGGCAGAGTGTCTGGGAGGAGCAGAAGGAGAGCCATTAGCCCAGTGGTAATCAGATTAGAACGATGTTAAAGGGGGATGTGAATTTAAACAGCCAGCAGAGAGAAGAAGAGGAAAAGTTGGAGGTGTTATTAAGGTTGTTCATTACTCATATGCTCTCAGTGTGTGTGTGTGTGTGTGTGTGTGTGGCATACATTTACGTTTGGTCTGCAAGGTCACTTTTATATGCAGCATATGTGGATTTGAGCAGCTGTGCATTATGTCTGTGTTCAGCAAAGCATGCTAGTTTTTCTTTCGTGTGTGTTTAAGAGGACGCGTTTTTTGAGTTAATGATGCCTTTAGAGTAAAATTTTAGGAAATGCACATCCTATAAAACTGTTTCAAGGTCAAAACTTCAGAATCAGGTTTAAGTTATGGTTAGGATAGTGGTTAGGAATTTATTTGGGATGGGTACGGTTAGAGCGAGGGGCTCAGAAAGGCATTCTAATCGGTGAGGGTCCTCAGAAAGATAGATGTACAAACATGTGTGTATCTGTGTGATTATGAGTGTGTGTTTGTTTTATGCAAAGTGCGCAAGCTGTCAGAGATGAATAATACGTGTTGGGATCTGAGCATTAGGTAATGAGCTCCATGCTGTGAGGTGAGGCATGAACCCTCCATCTGCACTGATAGTGCTTACTTGTAAACATGTAACAACACACGTTTGTTTTACTATTCTTGTAAGGACATGTAGTCTTGTACTTTCCGTGATCCTCAGCAAAACTGAAGTCCTAAGTAATATTTTACTTTCCTTAAAAAATAAACAGATTGTGCATGGAAAGATACAGACTAGTGGAAAGACACAGAGCAGCAGACAGCTTCTGCTGTCATTTGTTTGAGTTTGAGGCTATTATTCAAGTAGACTTTGGGATTATGTTGGTAAAAATGTGAAGAGCAAAAAAAGGGTACAAATTAGATTAAACCTCAAAAATACCAGCTATCATCTGATGAGGATTTAGCAAGTTAGCATTTTATTTTCCAAACAATATTTAGTCCAGTCAGTCCAGTTTTTAGGCTCTTGATGTGATTACATAACAAATTTTACTATATAACTGAGCCTCTTATTAAACCCATTTTCATAAACAGCAAAAAGAACCCCCAAAAAACCAAATGGTTATTTCTTATTATTATAACAAGAAGAATTTGCTCAACGTATCCTGTAGTTTATTCTTTGGTGTCCAATGTTCCAGTCAAGAAAGCTCTGCTATTTGATGATGTACAAAGTGAACGACTTTAGATCAGGGTGATGGATGTGTATCATTTTAGACTTTCATTCATAAGACTGAGACCTGCACCACAGTCTGCATTTTTATTTACTGTGACCACAATTTTTCTTCAAACTTTATCAAACTGTAATTCGCATTTTAGATACTGCCGTTACCAATATTTGTAAAATGTTTGTCCCTTAACAGTCTTCATTATATTGCACAATCCTCCACTATCACTTTTCATGCCTAGTTATAAGTTTATGAGAGCTGCACGACTGTCACCTTGTTTTAAAAATCTAATGTCACCAAAGGGCAAAGGTTAATTCTTACAGTTTTATGAAAGGTCTTGTTGTTTTGTTAAAATCTATACATATTTCTGCTCTCATGGAAACATTCTTCCCATCATTCAATGACACAGTACATTTACACCGTACACTAACAACATTTCTCCAAAACAGTCAATTTAAAGCACATTCTGCTAAAATATTTTGCAACACCATTAAACCCCGGCATGCATGAGTGAACCAACACACCCACAAATGGATGTTGAGATAACATTCTTAGGCTTTATAGATTTTCCCTGCAGTGGCATTGACAGGTGAGTCAATAAGCCAGCAGGGTAAAGACGAGCCTAACCTTACTATTCACTTAACATTGACTTACGTGGAATCTCCTGGAAAACACAGCGAAAAGAGCACTGAGTTTCACAATAGCAAAATACCCCAGCATATTATACTGTTAGTGGTTTTCAAGTGATGAGTGTCAAAGTATTTACCGTTTCACCATGATTAATAGTGCTCCTATTACATCAATAGTTAATTTGTATAAAGGGTTTGCATACATGTGTTGGAATAAATGGATCCACGCCAAAAAATGTAAATCTTTCATAATAAGTGGTAACAAACTATACAGAAAACCGATGTTGAAAATGATAGCGGATATAGAGTCACTATGCAGTTTATACTTAGTTATCCTTCATGTTTTCTATAATGCTCTTTAATACTTTGGCTGGTAATTAAATGATAAAACAAAACTGTGTCCCGGTAATTAAAGACTTTATGAGGGAACTGCTTCTTTCATAAGTTAAAATGCACAGTCAAGTCTTTTTTAGTATTTTTTTTTTTTGTCTAATAGAGTATCGTGATTATGGTGTTAACCCTTTAAAACCCGAACCATGAAATAACTGCCAGAAATCTTTAATTTTTTGATAATGGAGTGTTCCTATTTTCTTTAGACAAAAAATATAAAAATATATAAAATTTTAATCTGCGTATATGAGTTTTAATTTGTTTCACATTTGCCACATTAGCCGTATTTTAGCAATTTACTAATTGCAAATGTGTCATGCAATTTATATCATTTCTTGATGGTAAAAAAGTCATGCCGATGATGTAGAAGTCTCACAACTCACAAAACTCACAAAAACACATGTATCAACAATGATACACTTAGCTTTAAAGTGTTAAGTGTGACTCCCACCAATTTCACACAGTGATTGTCCTAGAACCCATTTGACGTAATAATACATTAACCAGCCAAAAAGGTCCTTTAGCTGCTCAATTAATTAGGGATCAAGACCATTTATCAATTTATTACTAATTAAAATTACAAATCTTGCAAAATGCAAATCTCTATAAATTTATAATACGTTTATTGCATTTACTGCATTATTACTGAGTATGGTATTATTAAATTCTTTTATATAAACAGACTACAATTACTGACATAATTGTAGCTTTCATCAAAAAAGAATAAGGAAACTTCATGCTTTGTAATAAAACAAACACATTTGAAAGCAGCAACATCATTTACTATATTAATTTCTTTATATTTGTATGACATTAAAGTGACAGTGGTTAAGATGACCACTTTAGTTGTAATACAGTTGGTGGGACTGTCCAAAAATGGTGTTGTGCTGGATGGCATCACTTCTGTTTTCCTCATAACCTATCAACTGCACTCAAGACAGCACATGGAGAAAGAAAACAAGAAATAACCTTCTTCACTGAAGAGGTAAAGTAAAATTATCATGTGGGTTTTATGTATAATTACAGTTTCTAAAATTTTGTTTCCTCCAAACAAGTGGTTACAGCTACTACCATATCACAGTGGAAAGGGGAAAATGTACATAAAGAAAGCACACATTCCTGTAGTCTTAAAGGAAGACATTGCATCAGAATTATTTAGTATGTGAGGAAATGTCTGTCTAAATGATTGTATTACTAAAATCTAATATATTCCAATAGTGTTCATATATCCGCCATGCCAGCTAAGGATAACCACTGATATCAATCAAGATAAATCACTAGCGCTATCCACTAGGCTGGTGGCAGGAATAAAAGAAACATTAATAGGTCATCGATCTAAGCTGTTAAATGCAAATAAAATTTCTTCAAAAATTTGAGAAATACAAACAAAACTCAGTTGCTAACTGCAGGTTTACTAGACACATCCTAGCCAATCAGAAACTGATATTTTTGTGTTATGTTTTATTTCTCAGATGTGAGCTCAAAGAGGCTTTGAATTGCCGGTCATTACAGAGCAGGTGAAATTACAATATAAATCCTGTGTAACACTTGTTCACTCATGTCCTGTGTTGAAGTGGAAACTATTGCAACATGTGCACTTAAATTGAAGCACATTTTTAAAGTAAGTAAAATAAAATGTCAGAAGAAACTTACATCACTTACACAATTCCTGAGTGATCTGTTTCCCCTTCTTTGAAACTTTGATCTGATGAGTAGATGTGCATATTTTTGTGTAGGCAATGAATAAGAGTTTCCTCTCACTTCACATAAGCTGTCCTTGAAATTTTTTTACATTTTTTTTCTTGCCGCAACGCAAACAGTTTCATGCTGTGGTGCAAAAAAAGAATCACTCTCCAACACAATAACGGGACAAAAAAGGACTAATAATCTGATTCTGTTGACTAAAACTTCTTACAGCTGTTTCAAGCCTGCAGGGGAGGTGTTTAATGCTTGAATCCATCACTTAATGCAGCAGGTTTATCCTTCGTCCAACATTCTTTAAAGGATGACAAGAAAGGCATTCTGGGAAATGTAGGAAATTGCTACCTAAAGCAGAATGACCTAAAACAGGGCATGAAAAAGTAAATTATAAAAAATTTTAAAAATGCCTGAACGTGACAGATTTATAACATCTTATAAACAGTCTCAGCACACCTTAATTTTGTTTTTTTTTTTATTTGTTGAAGCACATGATTAGTTAACTTTCACACAAAGTCACCTAATCACAAAACAAACATGTCTTTTCCCTCCTGTTCCCAGCCAAAGGTCCAGTCAGTGACCTACTCCAGCCAGGCTGCACAGAGTGACCCCCACTGCCCCCTCACACCAACACCACGACCTGTCCCTTTGCCCTGCTCCCCACCCAAATGCTGAGGCATCACTGCTCCTGAACACACAGTCCTGTAGCACCCCCTGACCCCGCGCTGTCCCCCATTATAGAGCAGTCAGAAAGCTTTTAGGGGCTCCGGTAACGCTGAAAGATTGATGGCGTAAAATGAGGTGGAGGAGGGGGGAAGAGCAGGTGGTTAAGAAGAGAATGTCCTGCTTAATGGGTTGCCAGGAATGTAATTCAATAATTATGAAAAGTGACTCAGGAGAGCTGGCTAGATGGATGGATGGCTGGATGGCTACTGAGGGAAACAGGGAGGCCGCCAGCCCTCTGCACATGCCTCAGCATCCTCAGCCTCCTGGTCCAGCGTAAAACAGGTGAGGTTTATTTGTCGGCCACATAGCTTTGACTTAAAGGAAACACAAATTCACCCAGTGCAGCCCCCATTATCCCAAAGACATGTTGTATTTTGTGAATATAAATTAAACTATTCCACTTGGATCATCAGAGAGAAAGACAAACACCTGCATTTAAAATATCAGGCTTAATTTGAAAAAACAGAGCTATGTATATTGAGTATGAATTAATTACAACTTTGAAGTTACATTTCACCCAGAAGCATCCAGTAATGGATGCTACAAAGGGTGGGTACAATCTAAATATTATGCTAGCTGATGATACAGCCTGCAGACTAGAGGATTTTGCCTTTTGTGTGTTCAAAATTAGATTTAAATACATCAAAATATGTGTAGGTAAATTCCCTCATTCTGAAAACAATTCATTTTCCAAATATTTTCCAAATATTTTACTATATTATTTGATCATATTAATTGATACTAATGTATAAAATTGCTTCAGTTAGTAAAGCATGCTTTTGTTAACCTATAATAAAAAACACTTTTTTTTGTTTATTATATTTTTAATTAACTTTAATTTGCATTTTACCCAAAACCAAGAAAGAAATCAATGGAGTCAAAACATAAGGACAACATTCAAAGGTATTCAGGTAAGCTCCATTAAACCCCCAAACTGCAGCCATGGTACTGCAGTTTGTTTCTTTACCCTAGTGCAATTCAGTTTTAGATTATCCATCTGTTTAATGTGTTTTATTGTTCCCATTTTCAAATATTATGTTTCTGTTTGCTTTTACTTTGCATATAACTACTTGTAAAGCATTTTCTAATTGCAGAATACAAACTAAAACCATTAGCTGATGATATACTAACTGAGTGATTGTCCAAGTGAAGTCTGGAGACCTCCAGTGGTCTATAACTATAGCCAAAAGGTTCACAAAATAATTTGCTATAATTCAAGAAAATGTTCCGAATCATTAAAAAGTGATTATATGTCAGTGAGGACTATTTGTGCCACCAAAACAAGCAAATCGTATCCATTAACCCCTCTCCTGTTGTGTCTGTGCCATTACAAACACTGATATGACTGTAACACATCATCATGCCTGTCTGTCCTTACACTTTTTTCAGGATGCAACAAACTGTCCCTGCTACTATGTGACTTAACTTAAACAGTTAGCTAGCTGGTGAGCATGTAGAAATATTTGGATCATATCACATGATATCATCAAGCGATACTGTGACCAGTCTAGATAAATGGGTGTTAGAACTGTGAGAGTATCCTTATAAAATTGTTCCCTAGTCTAAGGAGTCCCATTGAAAAATTTCATGGTAACATTGCATCATCACACTCATATTTTGCAAACTAGTCCACCTGATTTGCAAGATTGTGGTATAGCAGAGGAGCACGACGCCACAATGAGTCACTGTTGAAGTGTTGCTCTAATGCCAGTTAACATCTCCCTGGGCTTGCATGGCTCTGTAAACATGGAAGCATTTGATTGGCTGGCGATTCACCACATCATTTGATTTGTCACTGGCTGTCACTTTGGAGCTTCATATCACTGCTTTTCACTGAAAATGACAGCAGCAGTGCCTCACAGCAGAAGTGTCCGGGGTCAGAGTCAGTGTGAGGTTCTTGTAATGGCATTGGCTTGCATTTATAAACGGCTTTACTCGTCTTACTGACCGCTTTTAATGTGTGTTTTCTCCATGAGCTCCGGTTTTACCAGCTATTGGACATGCGAGGTTTCCCTTCTTGGTTAAATTAAGTTAAAACAAAAGCAAATAAATAAAGATAAAATTGTAGCAATTGTTTCTTCACGGTTAGCGTGAACAAAGGATTACTAACAACTTCCAAAGACACAACTTTAACATACAGTGAATCACTGGTCTGTCCTGGACCCTAAAGATATCACTGGAGAAATGCTGTTCTGTGAAGGAATACCATGGAAAGTTTAATGACATCCTGAGAGGAAATGTGAGGAAATGTCCTTCAGTTTATTCTGGTTTAAAATAATATTTGTCTTTATTTGTTAGAGCAAAATCCTCACTGGATGCTTAAAATCCCCTCAGAACATGACCTCAGTGTTCTCAGTGCCAAGATAACACACCGAAAACATACAACGGTTTTATCTGAGGTTTCTTTTACATTACCAAAAATAGAAATACTTTGGGAAAATATTTTAATTATGTAAAGTAGCCTCAACAACAAGCAGGTCTTTATTTATTTAATTGTATGGACATGCTCTGGATTGCAATTAATCATTATTTTCTTTTATATTGTAGGTGTCAGGGGTCCAACAGACACGCTATCAGCTGTCTTCCTATAAAAAATGTGCAATATTCAAACAAAAGAAAACCAAAGTTTTGAGTTAAGTCACCCAGTCGCAGATGATTAAAAGTAACTAGAAGCACTACAGTTGTTTGTGTGAACCTCACCCTACTGCAGATACATTTATGTATATTTCAAGTATTAAAACACAAAATCCCCCAAAGGCACTGCTGCTTTTTTTTAAATCTCATTTCAGGATGTATTTCTTCAGCTGTCTGTGTTTACTGTCTGAGTTTACTGATCAAATTAAAGCTATTGGTTTCCCTCAAACTCTGTGTCATCAATATTTCACAGGACAGATGCAAAGCATTGCAGACCTGCTGCACCGCCTTAAAGTGTAAGCATAATTCCTTTTTCTCTGAAGCTGTCAGAATCATTTAAAGAGTGAGAGAAAACAGAAAACTGTTCAGAACTGAAGCTATGTTGGAGCATCGTTACTGTTATTGTGTTGAGCGTGAAAACAAAGGACAATATCCACTGCTGCTTATTGCAATATTGTTTTTGTCTTGTTTAAAAGTTGTCCCGATAATTTATCTTTATAACTTTAGAAACTTTCAGACAAGTACATGTGCTCATTTTTGTATCACTGAGAATGTTATTTTTGTTTTGTTTTTTCATTCTTAGCCATAGTGAGATTGGGTTTTTTTGTACTGAACGAAGCTTCCTTTCCACATTTCAATATATATATCCATTTACTTACTGGATTTAACAGGCATACAATAAAGTACCTGGTGTGCAGAGCACTATTTTGCAGTTTTTGATGTGATTTGCAAACTGTATCATATACATCTGACCCTAGTATGTCAATAAATCCCCTTTTCCAGTTGGTGAAAGTCTTCCCATCAACTCTCCCTCATCTTTCATCTACTACATCTACCCTCTCACTCTACCCAGGGTCTACTTTTGCTCTGTGTCTTCTTACTTTTGCTCTCCAAGATGTATTGATAATTTCCAGCAAAAATACGATTTCAGTTTATTCTACAGAGCAAAAAATCTAATAGCTGACTCCTCAATTCAATTGTGTTTTACCGGAGTGGAGAACAATAAACAGGGAGGAGGGCTCCGTTTCCAGACGTTCGCCATGAGATTATTGTTCAAAAGAGATCTGATACGATTACAGGAAGCAATAGATGATAATTACATCAGAACATGACTTTTCCTCAGTGAACACTTATATTCATCTGGGTTATGCATCGGCCCAAAACTGAAATGTGGCAACGCATGAGATGACATGGCCTGTTAGTTTCGAGGAGTGGGGGTGGGTTGGTGAGGTGGTGTTGCCAGTCATCACAGGGTTATGAGGCCATTTATGATGTTTGCTGGACTTCTTTATCCAAAATATCACATCTGGCACCACTGTGTGTATTTCTCAATTAAATAAATGTGTCATTGTGAAATAATTTTCAGAACTATTGCCAATGTTTCTACAATCACTTCTGTTTATTTATACCCTCTTTTTCTACATTGGTTTCTTATTTGACTGCATTTTTGACTAATTGCTGCATTATGTTTTTTTCTATGAGAAATTGAGAAAGTTACTGTTTCCACAAGTTTTGTAAAGAACATAACCATTTGTTGGAAGAAATTCAAGTTATTATCTTTTCTTTATTTTCCACATGGTTTTATAAATGGTAAATAATCATGCAACTGTAGTGTGGCAATATATCATTCATGTTCCTCTGTGGTGTGTTTTTTTTTTTCTAGATTTAGTGGGAAAATTGGAGTCTAACCAAGTCTTTTAAAATTCAAGGTAAACATATCTAAACTAAAAGAGGTTTTCAAGTGCATGTGTGTCAGATAGACTGTACTAAACTGTTAACGGTACTTAAAGTAAATTTTTTTTTTTTTGCAAGTAGGTGACAAGAAGGGAGTCCATTCAAATAATTAGTCAAGTAAATTGGAATTTATTAAAAAATAAATAAATAAAAATTTGCAAATACCATCAATAGGATGTATATATGTATATATATGTATGTGTATATGTATGTGTATATGTATGTGTATATGTATGTGTATATGTATGTGTATATGTATGTGTATATGTGTATGTGTGTATGTATATGTATATATGTATATTATGGAATGCCCTTTAGGAAAATATTATATATATATTCCAACCAAAGTCTGAATATATAGAATGATCTTTTGAATATATAGAATGAAGCTTGAATATATAGAATGATCTTTTGAATATATAGAATGAAACTTGAATATATAGAATGATCTTTTGAAAATATAGAATGAAGCTTGAATATATAGAA